>NC_069717.1:23638483-23938483 GCF_027358585.1 Pangasianodon hypophthalmus
CCGCTCTTGCCTGGATCTCTTCTAGGTCAGTGACCCAGGCACGGGCTCGACTCAGGCAGGCCTGGAGGGCCAAGATGTTGGGCAACTGCACAGGGATCAGCTGGGCCTCATTCACAATGGCCTCCAACGTGGAGAGAGGATGCTTCTGCCTGCTCATAAAAAGATCAAGAAACGGTGTTAAGAGCAAAAGAGAGCATAACAAATTACTAACCGAGTGACAGAGGTATGCAATTAAAGGTAAGATAACTTAGAATAAGTATGGGTATGCATGGATGCGTGTGTAACCCTGCTTTACCGGTCTTCGAGGCAGATCTGCGCCTTCTCTTCCCAGCGCTCTGCGATGGTCAGCAGCTCCTGCAGCTCTGCCATGGCGGTCTCGACACTGACACTCTGCAGCACGTTGCAGCCGGCCTCCATCAAATTTCTCAGAACGGCCAGAGTCACCTCTCCACCCCCAGGGCCAATTGTCTTGCGCACCTGCTCCAGCCAGCGTCTCTGTTCCTGCAGGCCAGACAGGAGACCACAGGCTGGGGCTACAGCCGGCAGTGCAGACCCCTCCTCTAACAGAGCCTGCACATCCTCATCTGAGGGAGCGGAGGACTGTTTCCACTCACCACCACTGCTGCTCACTACATCCTGGGCACGTGACTCAAACTCCTCTACCTTCTGTAGCACAACCTAAGAGAGTCGAACATGGAGGTGTGTGTGTGTGGGTTATCTTACGTTGACTTTCTTCTGATCAGAAGAAAAATTTGAGTTTTAACACAATTAATAGTTCTATATTTCTTAAATTTACCCTTGGTTACAGCATAGCAGTGACAAACCTTAAGTATAACATTTGAAACAGAGGCTTTAAAGTGCATACACAGGTTTAGTGTGTGTTTGGGTAAAGTACTCCTCTAACACACCTGCACCTCCCCCAGCTGCTCCATTACACAAGGAAGGTTTTGCATGGTGTCCACCAGTGCTTGGAGCTCCTGGAGGCTCATCTTGCTGCTCTGGTTCCCATTAAGAAGCTCTGTGCTCCTGCTCTGGCACCTCTGCATATCAGCCATTACAACCGTGAGCCGTTGGAGCAGCTCATTGTCTGGAAATTTACGTTCTGCCGCCTCCTCCTTCAGTGCCACCAGATTTTTAATGTCTTAAAGAGTGGAAAAAGAAGAACTGGGAGTTCAAAAGGTGTTGACAATTTTTCAACTGGGAGTTGAAATGTTATAAAGTTCATACATATATGTTATGTATAAAAATTTTATTGGTCCGGTGCATTAAAACACCAGAGCTACCCACAGGCATGTTTAACTGTCTATTTAGTATTTAATAAAGCAACTCAATGTGAATCAGAATAAAAACTGCTATTTGGGTTTCTTCGTGTGAAGAAATACAGACTTGTGTGTGATGCGAAAAAAGTTCAGTTGATTTAAACTGATAAAACATGCAGTAAACCCTATGTTCCCAAACTGGCTAAATAATTTTGATAGCTATTTGAATATTGAGCAAAATCATTTATTATTACAGCCAATGTTAAAAGTCACAGTTGAAATTGTATCAGTAATACAATACAAGTTACCCAGCTGACCTATTTTGTTGCCCTCCTCCTGCTCAAGGGCTTCTTTCACTCTGTTAGCCCAAGAGTCAAAGGACTCGGCCCGAACCTTCAACCGGTACAACATGGCCAGCAGCTCGTCCAGAGTGTAGCGATACCTGCAAAGAAGGCAGGATAGTGAAATTCAATTTATGTCTGCCATATGACTATGAAGCCACTTCGGGACAATGGCCAAATCTTAAGAGGCAACCAACGTGTGTACCTGAGGTAGAGTTTGTCTGTGGGGCAGGAGCAGAGGTCTTGTGTGTGGTAGAGGCAAACAAGGCGCTCAGGGCAGTTGGTGCAAGCCAGGGCCGACAGGAAGCAGGTGGTCTTACACTTATCACACTGCCTCTCATCATCAGGCAACAACTCAAATGCCTCTCGCTCCGCCTCTGTTATACCCTGTGAGCATATCTTAGCATTACTCATTGAGAGGTGAGCTTGCTGGCAGTACACAGATTAGGTACAGCTACTCTACAGCTGTACTCTGTTTTAGACTATTAGATTATTGCCTGTGTATCTCTCTCTCTCACTCTCTCTCTCTCTCTCTCTCTCTGTCTCTTATTCACCTTCTCCAGCAGGGCCTTGCGGAGTTTCCTCTCCTCTTGGACAATAATGAACATTTCCCTGTGTGTGGCTGCAGCCAGGTTCAGGTCCAGCTTCTCCGGGCAGGCAGCCATTTTGCAGGTGAGCTCCTCGTGAGAGAACACGCAGTAGCGTCTGAGGTGTCTGTAATGCTCAATACACGACCGCCCTGTGGGCAGCTAATGGAGAGAGAAAAAGAGAGACAGGAGGAAAACCACATCAACTTCCCACATAAAAGTTAGACAGTTGTGTTGATAATAAAGTTTAAGCAACATATGCACTAAGGAAACCTTTAATCATGTTTTAACAACCCATCCAAGACTAGTTTTATGAGATTACAAAGAAGGGACACAATTCAGATAAAAAACTAGAATCCACCTAATTAAGATATCCGTAGGTTTTTTGGACTTACCCAATCTGCAGTGCAGAAGTTGACGGCTTCAGCAAAATTATATCCCTGATTGAAGCCACTGTGATAGGCTCGAGGGAAAGTGATAACAAACTCTCCAGCACACTGATTCGTACGCACAACCTGCCAATCACAGATAGCCCAATTACAAACCCAGCAATGTCTGTTTACATGTTATATCCATGCAAGGAGCACCATTTAGTGTCAGCTTTACCATAACAACAATAAACAATGTGCGCAACATGTTTGTCAAGTATTAAATTGCCTCGCTTATGTCACAAGACCGGTGTTTCACACCCAAATATGATTTGACAGAAATCTATGCAAATAGCCTGGTGTGTGTTACTGACCGGGACTCCATGGGCCATGAGTATATTAGGGTTCATGATTGTGACGAGCTGATGGAGCAGATCTGGCTGGAACTCAAAGAGTTCAGGAGTGAGTTTCTTCATCACTTCCTCCAGCTTTTCGGCTGCTACTGAAGGAACACCATACCACGTCTTGGGCTCCCCCCTGAATTAGAAATCAATTTACTGCAGTCATTTTCCATCTATTGTAGGAACTCCCATTTAGTAGTGAATGTACTGTATCTTTAATGTCATCTTGAACATTCATTTAACGCACATTAAACTTGATACTTGGGTTAAATGTATGCAATCTTAAATGATAGGGTGGAAAAAAAAAAAACTAAATGTTCTCAGAAAGCAGGGGCAGATGATGTTTATCAGGCAGGAAGGAACAATAATGCACATTTCATATACATGTGGTAACATAAGCAATGAACAGAATAAGGTAAAGCATCTACATTGTGGTTAATGTGACATTATTACCAGTGCAAGTAGTTGATGGAGTAGCTCCAGTGGTCCTCGATGTGCCAGCAGAAGGCAGAGAACACCATGCCCACATACAGCCACGGCACCTTCATGCCCGAGATATCAGCATTGATATGGCACAATACTGACTGCTCCAACACTGGCATCACATTCAGGTTCCAGCCACTGCGTGCATAAGCCTGAAAAGGGATCAACTGTTTACTATAGTTTCTCTGCTGTGTATAAATGAAAAGAGACTCATTTGCAAGCATCATTTGAAAGTGAAACAAATAGGAACTCAAATAGTAACAGAGAGAGAGAGAGAGAGAGAGAGAAAGAAAGAAAGAAAGAACGAACAAGAGAAAATGAGAACAAGAGATAAAGAATAATAGTCATGAACAAAAAAAAGAGAGAGAAGCAAGATTAAATTTTTGGAGAGGGGAAACAATGCAAACCTCCTCTTCTTCAGTTAAATGTCTCTTGCCATTGTTGACAGGGAAACCGCTCCCAAACTCTTTGGAGTGAATGTCAGCACCGTATTCGACAGTCACATCCTCTTCAATACTGCTGACCAATCGCCAAAACTCCTTCTCAACCAGCTCTGTTGGGACCATCTAATAACATCCACACATGCATGATTTATTATGGAGCTTAACAGTGACCCCTGAAGGTCTTTGAGGTTTTCCGATTTGGATGTCACCTTTTAATCCTACCCCTGATTTGTGAAGACATTTGAGAATTTGCTGGATTAACCAAATAAATTAAGAGTAGCAAATAATTACATTCACGCAAAAGCACTCACATGGACAGGCATGTTGAAGTAATCAGCCTTGAACGCGTCGGCCATCTCACCGAAACTCTGTAACGTGTATTCTCGTGTAGCCTGCTCGAAACCAAATGCTTCTGCAGGCTTCTTACATTCCTACGAACGCAAAGCCAATATTAAAGTCACATTTAAATTGATAAAAGCAGAACTGAGCATGTTCAAAACCAAACCTCTGATGCTAATAAATACTCCTGTATATTTTAGCACTAACAGCATGTCATACATCATATTACTCGAATTTGATTCTTACACTCTAAACAAAAGCTAACATTTCTACATCAATCTTTTGCTGCAATGTGCCAATGTTGAATGTACTCTGGCCATTTTTCAGGTGTTGCCTCACCTCTGCTACACATTTGGGACAGCGCCAGTTGCCCTTGGGAGGGTCTGGGAGGGGAGGCAGAAGGCAGAAAGTGTGGTAATTATCATCGCAACCATCACATAGCAGCAGCTTCTCGTCCTCGTCCCCGCGGCCACACATGCGGCACACAAATGAGTCCACCTGGGAAAACAAGGCGTTCTGGTTTAGCGCACATTTGCAAAAGCAGTGAACTTTAAGACACTCTGTAGGTTGTGCAGCTCTTCCACCAGCATGAGTTAACCATATAAATGGCTGTCTAGTCTAGTTCAAAATGGGCTACCTGCTTACAGCACTGCAGCAGAACAGGAACTATGACTATTATTGTAGTAGTTATAGTTGAAGTGCCCATGAAGTGGCTTGATTGATTGTTTGTGTAAAGCTGCTTTGAGACAATGACCTTTGTAAAAAGCGCTATACAAATAAAAATGAATTGAATTGAATTGATTCCATAATTTTATTTTGTAACAGGAAATCAGCGTGTCGACATGTCAAGGTTGACTGATTTCCACAACAGCCAACAGTGGCCAAGATGCACCACACCTGCCACAGAATCTAAAGAAACTGAGCAACCTATTTAAATATTGTAGCTATGTGGGATTTCTCAATCGCAATCTTGTCCAGTTCAGTAGGTTTCTAACCACCATACACGCACATCACAGCAAGCACATTTTTAGAGTGATGCTCTATTCTTGGACAATAAACAAGCACAGAAACAAACGAAATCTCCAACTGCTGCTAACTAGAGCATTTGACTGGATGCAAATCAGATGAGTAGTTAGAAAACTGCCACCATGTTTTCAAAAAAAAAAAAGAAAAAAAAGATATACTGTAAAATTCTATATCTATAAAAAAAATTCTTGAGTTTTGATGTACATTAGCTTATGTGTATTCTGCTTTAAGTTAGTATAAACAAATAAATTTAAAAATTAATCTGAAATAGAATAATGCTACTCCTACAAGGATAGCTTCTGTGCTGTTTGAATGTACAGAGTGCAACATGCTCTCAGACAGGCTCTCGACTCGCAACATTGAGCAGCAATTTGTATCAAGACGCCCTCCCTTCCTGTTACACACAGGAACAGGCACACTTACAAACTGCGAGCTGCTGAGGTTGCGTCTCAGCCTCATGGTCATCTTGGTGCAGGGTTCATCTTTAATAGGATCATTCGCGTCAACTGCACGGCCCTCGTCCTCTTCCTTTTTCTTCACTTCATCTTTAACGATGAGGTTTGGGGGCGGTGGGGGGATGTCCGATTCTGACTTTGTGATTAATGTCTCTCCAGGTTCTTCTTTAATGCTGCTGTTGTCCTTAACTATTACAGTCTGGGGGAGTTCATCTGAGAGAAAGACAGCAGGACTGAGTTATGAATGTCATATTGCTGAGTATTCTTGTAGTAGCAGATAATGTACTAGTATAAATAAGGTGCAAGTTCGCAAACGGGTTAAAAAATACATCACTAGGATCTTCTGCATTATGTCATCTGGTTTGTGTTTTGTAGATTACATAACTAAAAAAAATTATCTTCTAGCAGACCTGCCAACCTCAAAGAAGAATAATTAGTCAGAGGAAGGGGGAGGGGATTTTTAATATATTTACTGTGACAGAAAGCAAGTGTGCTGCATCAGTGCATCTTTCTAACAGGAAAGTCAATACAAGAACACCGGCCGAAAGGTTACTAATAAGATGGGTGGGAGGGGACGGAGCTTCAAGGAGTCATCTGCTAATACCATAGACCTCAAAACACATGCGCAACTGTCTGTTTTTCCAGATTCATACAGAGACAGGCTCATCTGTCCGGGCTGTGTGGGGGGAAAGACTGTTGTGTAGTTTTGAGTGATAACGTGTATCAGAGTATGTTCAAAATGCCTGAAGATTAGCAGGTCTGCCGTAGTGCCTTCAGACTGTAATACAGATACAGTCAGGTCCATAAATGGAGGAACTCTGTAAAAAATGGCTGTAATTCCTAAACGGTTAATGCAATATTTTTGTTAAACCCCTTGAATTAAAGCTGAAAGTCTACGCATTCAGTCACATCTTGACTGCTTCATTTCAAATCCACTGTGGTGGTGTACAGAGGCAAAATTACCAAAACTGTGTCACTGTCCCAATATTTATGGACCTGACTGCTTATGCCTTTGCCAAACCAAGTTTCAAATACAATTGCCCACTCAAACTCCGATGGTGTATATTGTGCCTCACATTTACCTTTCTTCCTAGCCTTGTCTCGAGCCACCAGGCCGAGTCCCATCATTTTGGGTCCGGCTCCATAGATCTGCAGCTTCTTCAGCTCTGGGTTCTTCTCTATGTCCTCCTCGGTGGGCTCCGGCTGAAGGCAAGACATTGAAATGTTAAATTAGCAACCAGAGAGACAAATTCACACATTTAGATGAACACTGGATCTGGGTCAGCCTGATTTCTGTTACTATTTACTGCTAACCTGGAGATAAATGCTAACAGGCCTTGGCTCTTCTTTAACACTGAAACACTGTTCATGCCACTGATGTATCTGTTTATCTAGCTACATATAATCTGTTATTCTGTCATCAGCACAAAAGCAAAACAAGCTGTACACTGACTGCAATACATGGGAAGTTTGCAGTCATACAATCAGAGAGGGTGAACGCAGGAAAAGCAGCAGCCAAGCTATAGGAGTAAAAGCGTTAGACTAGCAGAAATCCCATAGGTGAGACTGACAGCAGTAAGCAATCTAAAACAGGGGAATCGAGAGGAACACCACCATCCGAGAGGAAAACACAAACAAGCTAGCAATGTATACACATGGCAAGACAAGCACAAAATGTTTTTAGTGCTAATTTTACTGAGATTGCTTTCCGCCTTATTCATAAAGATTAGCAGCACACACACAGGCTTAGGTGAGGCAGAACAGTTTGTGGAAAACTGCACAAGAACTGCACGTCAGCAGGAGTGAGACACGAGAAAGCGTGTGGGAGAAAGAAAGGTGTTAATGAGTGTACGTGAAAAGGAAGAGAAGAAAGCAGAGAGAGGAGGAGAGCAAGGGCCAGCGAGAGGCAGTACCGAGGAGCTGTGTTGAGAGCCAGTGGTAAGAGGGTGGTGAGTCGGATCCTCTGGACCCTGCATGGGGAGACAACAACCGTAACAGAACAGACTCCAGAGACAAAAAGGGGCGACAGGAAAACAAAACATCAATGAACTGACAGTACGGAGCAAGAAGTGGAAAAAACAAGGACAGGGTTTGTGTAGGTGGGGCTTTACGTGGCCACTATGTACACCTATCATTTTCGTTTTAACACATTTTATGCAACGAATATATACAGAATATTTACAGATCCTCCATAAAGTATTACATGGACACCAATAAAAGATATGAACTTCAGATATTTTACGGCATTATTTATATTTGTGTTGTTCTGTATTAAACACGCGTCTCCTACTGGTCGACTAACTCAGCAAAATTTCAGCTTAATTTAAAATGTAAAAAAAGACATGAACTTCAGATATTTTAGGCAAACGTTCGGCATTATTTATATTTCTGTTGTTCAGTATTAACGTGCTTAATTTAAAATTAAAGTAAGTAATTGCGACATTATGTCCAAAAATAACTTTAATATAAATGTTTTAATCAAGCTAATGAGGAGGCATAAAAAAAGCCAGTGTAATTGCAACATAAAGGCATGTCATGACATACGGTTTTGACAATGAGTGAAGATGAAGACCTACAATTAGCATATTCAACCACTTAGGATGAGGCATTGCAAAATGGAAATGTTTTGTACATGAAAGGAGACAGACAGCGAAATATCAAAATTTTTAAAAGTGTGTGTGGAGGCATGTGGGGTAAAAAGCATGAGAAATAGGAATAATGCAATCAGGAAAGCAACAGAAGCAGCAAGATATGTTTTGCAACCCAAGGTGCAAAGCATGCTGGAGCACTTAGCCTGACAGCTAATTAGCCAGAAAAGTGTAAGAACCAGAGAGAAGATGTAATATTTAGATGCACTGCATTTAGACTTTTCAGATTTTCTGCTAATCACACATTAACTCAGTCCCTTACATTTGTATGAATGAGTGCATCCATTTAAAGGCTAGCTTTAATGTTAGGGCATATTTAAGGTTAAGAATCGGTTTTAGTGATTTAGTGATAGAGTTTGTGACAGTTAAAGGCAAAATTATTGTCAGAACATAGTTTTAATGTGCATCTACAATATGCTAAAGAGTCTGCTGTACACTGCTCTAAAGTTGAAAACATGCTGAAAAAGTACACATATGTACAAACTTTTTACAAGACTAATATTATTGCAGAGACTTTACCTCATCCAAACACTGTGCACTTGTAATCAAATGTGGCTGTATGATTAGCAAGAAAATGCAGTTATACAGGTTTTCATCAGAGTACAGGAGAACATGAGCAACTGGTTCACACCATAACACACACATCAGGATGCTATTTTTCCTTGGGCTAGTCATGTTATTGCAGCGATCAAGAAGATACAATCCCCAGACCATAATAGGCACGGCACAATTCCTTAATGTTTATTTACATGGCACATTTCTTTCTCCTGCCATTTTTGTATACTCACATGTATACGTATAAGAGCCTTGCTTACAGGGACTGTCTTGTCATCAGGGGAACTTCCTGACATTAGTGGAACATTTTGTCTTTACGACAGCTGGGGAAACATTCTCCGTGAGAAAAAGGATCTCAAAAAGCTCTAATCCAGAGGGTGGGGCAGGGCTGGCTCCCTATGCGACTGATCTCAAAAATATGAGTAAATAATGCTTATCTGTACGACCCGCTAGACATAATGCTCACCTCAGGCTGCAGGCGGTTAGCTCGTCGTCCATAACTGCTGGTCTTGGAAGGCTGGACTGACTGGCGAAGGGGGATGGAGTGGGGCTTGTACTCCTTATCCACATCCTCACTTTCATATGGCCTGGGCTTACATTGCTGCACACACATATACACATTTGTCTTATGAAGAGCTGAAAGTCAAGCAAGGCCAGAGACTTGTTCACACAGTTGTTAATCCTGCTTCGCTACCACCAAAAAAACCCTAATATCACATACACAACCACCAAAAAACCCTAATATCACATACACAAAATCTGCTTATCCCACTTGACCTTTAATTTCTTCAGCTAGCAGATGAATAAAACCAACTAAAAATGAAAGACAGGTTTAAAAATACAAATAGAGCAGCAAAAATATGTACCAGTAAGCTAGCACCAGACTGGAACATCTCAAACGGATAGACGATCCTCTCGTAGTGTGACCGCAGGAGGGAGCCAATATTTTTGCCAGGTGGGTAGCCGAGCTTCTGGGCTACTCGAGCCCATCGCCTCTCCTTACTGACTGTCTCAAAGCCCCCTTCTTCTGTGACAATCTGCAAAATGAATGACAGTTAGATTACAGTCACACCCCAGATTATCTGAATTGTTAAGGTCAAAGCCCATCAGAGATCAGTTTCCTCAACTGTTGTTAGAGAAGTCTTTTAAATTATTCACAACCATCATGCAATGTCTTTGTTGTTTTTAGGGCATTGACCCAGACCTGTATGAATGTCACACTACCAACACATAAGGAAGTGGAATGCATGTGTCTTTTGTGAAGAAGTAAATAAAAATCCAGTAATAACCAAATGAGATTCATTGCACAATGATTAAGGAAACAGAATTGACAGTGGCGTATTTGTGGCAATATTTTCTGATGTCCAGTCCAAACCATACCTTTGACAAGCTGAACAAATCAAGAATGCGTCGCTCTATGTTGGGGATTTTGAGGGAAGACCCCTGGATCTCCCAGAATTTGGCTATTCGGTCCAGATAATTCAGCTTCACTCTCGTCTCAGCCTGATGCAAAACACAAAATAAAAAGTTAACATTGTGCAAAATACATGCTCTTCTATACCTCCAACAGATTACACACAGAGTTCAGGAAAATTCAAAAGAACAATGTGTGTTTATAAACAAAACCCTTTGTATACACCATGCAAAATGTCTGAAAGCAAATTACTTAAAGCAACAATAAATGCTGGGGAGCATTAAAGAAGTCCAGTTACACTATATGGACAAAAGTTTGTGGACACCTGACCCTAACACTCGTATGTGCTTGATAAACATCCCATGTCAGATTTATTCCCCCTTTGCTGTTAAAGTACCCTCCACTCTTCTGGGAAGGCTTTTCACTACATTTTGGAGTGTGGTTGTAATGCTACAGGATACAGAGACATTCTGTACAATTGTGCTTCCAACTTCATGGAAACAGTTTGGGGAAGAATCACATATGAATGCAAGAGTCATGTGTCCACAAATTTTTGCCCATATAGTCTATGTGGGCGGTGTCAAATGTGAATAACTTAAAAAAAAATAAATTGTCTACAAGCACACACCTCTAGTTCATTCAGTCTCTGGATACGGGGCGTAAAACGGAAATTGTCAACCTCCACAGCAAATGGTGGCTGCCAGTCCTGTGAATAAAGTTAATGAACAGATGAATTGACAGGGACAGAAAACACAAAGGCAATATTCGGGGAGGGGGGAGGAATCACACCAACACTAGAAAACTGAAAACCACTTATACATTTTGAAAATAAGGTGTGATTTTGAACCAAGCAGGGCAGCAGTAAACACAACCCAAACATGAAAGAAGAAATGAAACCACACTAAAAGTGTCACTAGTCACGTTGTAGATTCCTGTCAGTATAAAGTTTATCCTGATAACCTGGAGGTTAATGCTTACTGGTGGAGGGCGAATCTTGCATATTCCAGACTTCTCTGCGATTGGACGGATCTTGGCAATGTATCCGAGTGGATCTGCAAACTCCTCCCACGATGGCTCGAACACGGGACACTCTGGAGGTGGAATAAACTCATCCCCAGCCTCCATTGCCCTGAAAGCAATTTCAGAAAACGTTAGATTTGAACGCATACATAAAACACTTATGAACATTAATATTAATCCACAGCAACAGCCAGGCAGGCTTTATTCGCTGTTAGCTGATATTTTATTCACACGGGATGTATGACAAATAGTGTAGTAGTGCTATACACTGCTGTTAATAAACATGGTGAATAAGCTAACTGGCTGCTAAAGACGTAAAAACTTCATTTGTGCGTATTTACTAAATGTTATTACATTCATTAATGGACAAAATTTATACTTCACAGAGCAGAACAGAGCAAATGACTTACTAACACTCTGCCTAAATCAAAGTGTCTCTGCAGTAAAATTAATGAGTATAATCAGCAAAATCAGCTGTAACTGCATAAATACCTAGATAAACTGGAGAGGCCTGTGGTTTTTCCTTGGGAAAGCACAAAATCAAGTTAAATAAAAATGATGCTATTCTACTCTACTAGTTGGAAGAATCTTTTTTTTTTGGAAAAAGTGCCATTATTTTTTAAATTAGCGTTGATCAAGTCCTATTATGTGAAACGTTTAAGACAATGCACCTATTCTAATAATGCGGTTTAACACGTTCGACAAATAAAAAGGTCTATTGTGAACAGCTTTGGAATGTCCTTCCTGAACAATAGTATTTATGAACATATGGCCAGTGGTGCGAATTTGGGCTGCACGCTATAAAAAAGGGACTCAAATACAGTAGTGTGGTTTACAATTTTAAGTTTACGATATAAACTTTCCACAAAAGCAACATGTACTTATTTTGTGATTTTCCTCATTTCCTCTTAGATCAACGTGGTAATTGTTCACAAAACCCTTGCGGCTTTTTCTTATGCCTCACCAAAATGTGAGAGGAAATTGTAAAGCCTTCTATGTTACACTGAGTAAATCGGGTCAGCTCAAAAAGAGTTACTAGGCTTCTAGCACACTAAAGAGACACCAAACACATATCCTGTTCAACATTTCCTCTTGTTATCTGAACTGAAAACAACAGGGAACAAGAAGACATTGACAAAACAAACATGGGCAAAATACATACAACACTGATTATGGGCTCTAACAAAAGCTTACAAGAAGACCTGGTGCCTGAAAACTATATAATCTAGCTGTGTGTTTGATACACAGAAACAAACATGGACATCTTGTCAGCAGGACATTACATCATTCAGCCTTCCGGTGTTTGTTTAATAATGATATAACAATGAATGCCAAGATGCCAAGAAATACTACGTTCTAATACCAAGTAAATCTAAATGACCCATAATTTGGTTGCTTATCATATTGACGCTACTGTTTTAATGCTGGCTGGATTAAACTCATCACCTGTAATCTTAAGTTATCAATATTACTCAGCTCCACGTATTTTGAACTAATTTTAATTTTAGCCTCAACATTTCATCACAGTATGTCATTATTTCAACTTAATGTGTAGTTATTTAGAGACAACTTATTTCAACATATCGGGTTATTTTTTACACCCCACGCCCCATTCCACCATCAATAAGTCTAATTTATTGATTAATAGCTTATAATTCTTATCCATAATGATCATAAATAAGTAAATTAAGGCAAACGATGCATATCTGTCATGGGAATTCGACTAAAGCACTGCCTGGCTTCATCACTATCTCAGAAACAGCATACAGGATGATTAGTACAATTACTATAAATATAAACATTCAATAAATTGTCTTGTTGATAGTTTTGGTAAGTTAAATCTAAGTTAAGTTGATCATAAAATATGAAAATTATGATAACTTGAAATATTAAGATATGAAGTTACAATAGCAATATACTACATTGAAACAATGAAATATTACTTTAAACTATGTTAAAATAACGAGATAATGACAAAATTGAGATAAGGTCAAACAAAAAACCAAGATATTAAGTTAAAATACCGATTTAGTACATTGAATGAACGAGATTAAGTTTAAATAATGATGTACTATAATGAAATAAGATACTGAGTCGAAAAATGATACTAAAATTAAATAACGAGTTGTCAAATTAACGAGATATTAAGTAAAAATAATTATATACTATACTGAAATAATGAGATATTGTGTCGAAATAACGAGATGGCACATCGAAACAAGATACTTGAAGTAACTTATTACATCAAAATAATGAGATGGCACGTTGAAAGACAAAGTTGAAACAATTTATTCAGTGGAAATAAGATATTAAGTTAAGCTAATAATCTTCTATAATGGAATAACGAGATACTGAGTTGAAATACGAGATACTAACGTGAAATAACGAGTAATGTCGTAATAACGAGATATTAAGTTACAATACGGATTTAAGTAAAAAATAATGATACACTATACTGAAATAACGAGATATTGAGTCGAAATAACGAGATGACACGTCGAAATAAGATACTTGAAATAACTTATTACGTCGGAATAACGAGATATCAAGTTAAAGTAACGGGGGGCTATGTTTAAATATCGAGATATTAAGTCGAAATAACGGTTTACTTTGCTTAAAGAACGAGATTTTAAGTCGGAATAAGAACATGGCACTCGACATTGTTCCCCACATCTTGAGTTTCAGGGCTTCCGGAATCAAATCCTCAGAGCTGCATCACAAGTCACACAAGCGCCGCTATCAAAACAAATTCGTGATGTTAGCTTAGCTTAGCTCAACTTAGCTGTTAGCTCGACACACAGCGAACATGGACTGGGCTGTGTGGATATTTGTAGTAGTTATACTGTCATAAACTTGTGACAAAAACGTCAAACCGTGTTCGTTAACACCCTTAGAAGCACTAGTTAACTAACTAAACTAGCTAGCTGTTGCTGGTTAGACTTAACTCGCAGGTCAGATAGGAGCTGAGTAAGATGAAGGCAGTCATTAGCCACTCTGGCTAGCTATCAAAACATTAGCCTGTTAGATAACACCAGGCTTCAAGCACCCTTTATAAGAGCTTAATGAGGTGACCACAAAAAAACCCCAACATCAAATAATAAGACGTATTCAGGAAAGAGAATGAGGTCATGTTAAACTGCGGATATTACTGCTGTTAGGACCAGTGTATATATTTCTTTACTTGGCTAGTATATAGTTGGTTAGGATTCATCAGAAGCCATTTAATCCACAAGCACAGCTGGGTGTAAATTAAACCTAATATAGTTAGGGAAAGTATTAATTTAGCAAATTTATTCATTTGTATGAAACCCCCAGAAAATAATCAGATGTTAATGAGAAAACAAGCAGTGTCTTGTCCAGACTAGATGATGTGCAAGGCCATTGTTAAGACCAGATTACGAAGCTAGAGCTAACGAGCAAACTTAAGGTTAGATTGTTGAAACATTTGTTGGCCACATGAGCTTACATTCCGCCACTTGGTGTGTGCGTGCTTCTTCAAATACGCTCTGCTTCTGCTTCTGCTGGGTAGTGAGCCAAGGCTAGAGAGGAGAAAGTCGTGTGTGTGTGTGAATGCCTCGGCTGATCACAGGCTCTATTGTTCGCCAGTGGGTCAGTCTCTCTGGGTGGCTGCACCTCTGCGGCCTGCGCTCTCTCTCAGCCCATCCCAGCGCTCCGACACTCCGCGACTCTCACCACCGAGCTCTCGGCGAACACTTAGTATCCCTTTTTCGCAAAAAAAAAAAGTCTCACGAAATGTTGGCACTTTGTATTACTTGACCTGAAACGTAAACAGGCACAAAGACGTCTTACTAGTGACCAGTTTTCTCCAACTATCCCCCGTTCGTCCTGTCCAAGCTAAACGCCATTTTGGTTTTCATCACGACCTAAGCACAACCCTCAACATCCACGCTGGGCTTTGACTGGATACCGCCGTGCCTTTCCTTCCACGCGCGAGTTACACATAACATAGTCCTTTAACTTACCCCTTAAAATCTGATGAATTAACCGGAACGGTCTCTTTTGTGATAAAATAAGCATACACAGGGGTGTGGGAGTGAAAATATACTGAGCTGTTAAGGATATCGAATAAGACGTAGGCTGAAGTTAATCAAACATCGCAGGTAGACCTACGGAGGTGACGCGGAGTAATACTAACAAGGATTTCACACGGTCGTCTTTGAGAAGTAGTTCCGGCAAATAGCGTTTGCGCAGACGACCAGCGTTGGCATACTTCTATACTACACAAGTGCACAAGTACACAAGTCATCATTATTCCCTCTGTACTACACACAGTTCTTTGTAATAGTATGCAGTATGCGACAATTATCATGTGGTATACTGCTCGTAATAATTGTGGATTTTTTAAAAACATTTTTGCGACCGAATCAAATAAATAAATAAATAAATAGATAGATAGATAGATAAATAAATAAAGCAAGCAAGGAGGCGCTTTAGCTTTATTTGGCCATAATCAGTTGCATAAACAGTTTATTTTCTCTCCTGTAACATGCGTTAAGCTGTGACAACCAGTTAAAAATCTAAAGATTATTTTAAGGAAAATAAAAAATAAAAAATTAAGACTTTTTAAATTAAATTGTAACCAAACACAAAGACAGATGCATTATTATTATTATTTATCCCAAATCCACTGAAGTATAGGCTATATTTGTGCAGTTGTGGATGGGCCTACTTTGTTTCTTCTTTTTTTCACCAAATATCTTTTTTATTCTGTGGTTTGCATAATAATAATAATAATAATAATAATGATGATGATGATGATGATGATGCAAGGAAGAGCATCAGCTTTATTCTGCTACACAACTACAGCACTGGCCAAAATTACTTGCATAAATAAAGCTTTTTGTTTTGTTTTATCTCGTGTAACGTGTTAAACTGTGACTTCCAGTTAAAAATCAAAGCTGAGGAAAAACACCATCATTAGGCTAAATGTAGGCCTCAATCATGTACAGAAACATACTTATATATTTATTCAAAGTTAAGATTAAGTGTAAATATATAACTGAACACAAAGACCGATGCATTATTATTTATTAGACTATTTCTCATCTGCGGATAATCTGCAAGAGATCTGAGTTTCTGGCTTCCCTGCGGTCCATCCTGCAGAAATTCAGCTGCGGAGTTTAAAGAACAATTCTTTAGTAGGCAGATCTGAATTTCTAATCAGTTACAGCTGTGTTAATGCATGCACACAACGCATACCTGTACCACTACCACGCAGCTCCATCTCTCCGGTGTATTAGCGCGGGGGGCGTGGTCACTCGGAACACGGAAGTTCAGCGAACCAATAAGAACCGTTGAGACTTTGCGCATGCGCACTTCAGAAAGCATGTGAGGAGACGCCATCGTCTACGTGCTAATGCCTCAGTAGCGGTTTCTCCAAAAAAAAAAAAAAAAAAAAAAAAAAAATCTGACTATTCATTTTCAAATATATTTATTTTCACTCGTTGACTTTTCACTCACAGAAACCAAATCATTAAATGAATGTTCTAGACAACAGAACATTTGCTAGTTTTAATAATGGAAATTAGATTCATTCATTTAGTTTAAGAATAAAAATAAACATATCAAGTGAACAGTCAGGTAGACTTATAATACCTAAATAGTTATTATCTGTAAAAAATAATCAGTATCAGATACTAAATAGTAAGTATCACAACAACTACACCAATGTTAGTATCTGATACTGATCTTTACTGTAAAATTTACAGTAAGATAATGTAAATGAAAGTACTGTAAAAATGTTCAAAAAAACAACTGTATTTTCAGTGAAGTACTGTAATATCTTTTATAGTAATGTGATTTACACTTTATGAAGGATACAACTAAGCTGGTTAAGGGTTAAGGGTCTTGCTCAATGACCCAACCATGGCAGTGGTGTAGTGGATAAGGCTTTGAGTTTTACAGTGATGTTTTACAGTTGTTTACTGTAATCTTTTTTACAGTACATAAATTTCTGTAAAATTTACAGGGTTTTTTTTTTTTATTTTTTTTTTTTACAGTGTACCACTGTACTCATAAAAATAAGAAAAGAAAACCCCAGGCCCCCTGGCCATTTGACACTTTCCAAATGGGGTGAAATAGGCAGAGGACTACATCACTAATCTGCACTGGCTATAAATATAAAGGTATTTTTTAAAAAATGACACATCATATTGCAACCTCATCAAGACATCATTTAGGTAATATCTACTGTAATACTGTAATGCAGTTATCAAATATGCACAAATTAACCCAAAAACGTGTTATATATATTGTTATATTGAGAAGAAAATGCATCTGGCTTGATGAAAAAAATATTTCCCAATAGTGTGAGAGTTAAAAAGCTTTAACATGGAACTTCAAAATTGCACTTATTAAGCTAGCAGTTGCTAAAGTTAGTTATTAGCTAAATTACTATTAGACCTAGTCATTTTCCTTCAGTAAGTAATAGTATAATCTATGCAATGGATGGGAATGGAAATGTATGATTTGGTTTTATTTTCTTTTAGTTTACTGAAGAAATTATGTTACATCGTACTATCCATGGTAAAATTGAAAAGGCTACATGGACAATGTGGTGTTCATTGACTAAACAAGCTAGCAGTTAAGTTAGCTATAGGTGACGTTAGCTTCTGGGCTGCTCAGGGTAGATTCCATTTAAGCTTTCTTTCCCTACAACTCTGACCCTACAAACAAACTATATGTGATTTTTTTTTTCTTACACTCAGGTCCATAAGTATTTGGAAACAATTTTCATAATTTTGCTTCTATACACCACCACAATGGATTTTAAATGAAGCAATCAAGATGTGATTGAAGTGTAGACTATCAGCTTTAATTCAAGGGGTTTAAATATTGCATTAACTGTTTTGGAATTACATCTATTAATTATTACAAAATTACAGACTATTTTTTACATAGTCCCTCCATTTTCACAGGTTCAAAAGTTATTGGACAAACTAACCTACTTATAAATATAAGGATTATTTTTAAAACTTGGATGCAAATCCTTTGCAGTCAAAGTTTGAAACCCATGGACATCACCAAATGCTGAGTTTTCTCCCTTGAGATGCTTTGCCAGGCCTTCACTGCAGCCACCGTCAGTTGCTGCTTGTTTGTGGGACTTTCTGCCTTTTGTCTTCAGTAAGTGAAAAGCATGCTCATTTGGGTTGAGGTCTGGCGACTGACTCTGCCATTTAAGAACATTCCATTTCTTTGCTCTTGTGTGGTTTTTGTGGTATGTTTTGGGTCATTATCCATCTGTACCATGAAGCGCAGCAGTTTTGCAGCATTTGACTGATTCTGAGCAGACCTCAGCAGAAGCTGCTACTTCTATCAGCAGTCACATCATCAGTAAATACCAGTGACCCAGTTCCATTGGCAGTCATACATGCCCATGCCATAACACTTCCTCCACATGTTTGACACATGATATTGTATTCCTAGTTTGGTATTCCTAGTGGTCTTCCTATTTTGTGGTATTCCTAATTTGTGGTATTCCTAGTTTCTGACCTAGTGAGCCAGTATCAGAATGTATTTTGATAGACTTCAAAGCACTTTTGTAAGTCGCTCTGGATAAGGGCATCTGCCAAATGCCATAAATGTAAATGTACATGATGTGGTATGCTTTGGATCTTGAGCCCTTCGTGTCCTTCTCCATACTCTTCTCTTCCTATCATTGTGGTATAAGTTGATCTTGGTTTCATCTGTCCAAAGAATCTTGTTCCAGAACTGGGCAGGCTTTTTTTTTTTAGATGTTTTCTAGCAAAGTCTATTCTGGCCTGCATATTGAGAGTTCCCATGAACAGCTACCAAATGCAAATTCAACACTTGGAATCAACTCCAGACCTTTTATCTCCTTAACTTGTCATGAAATAACAAGAAAGCAGGCCACACCTGGTCATGAAACTGCTTAGCAGTCAGTTGTCCAATTACTTTTGAGCCTGTGAAAATGGAGGCACACTGTAAAAAATGGCTGTAATTTCTAAACAGTTAATGCAATATTTTTGTTAAACCCGTTGAATTAAAGCTGAAAGTCTATCACATCTTGATTGCTTCATTTCAAATCCATTGTGATGGTGTACAGAGGCAAAAAATACTTATGGACCTGTATATGTTAATATGTTGTAAATGTAATTAGTTACCAACTGACATAGCCACAACATCAAAAAAGAGCTAACAGACTAACAATTAGCGGTTGCCAGTAGTGGTTATTTAGCATTCATATGTCCTAAGGTAGATTTTTAAGTTGTCTGAAACCTTTACGTGAAAATATATTGCAGTACAACCAAATAACAGCTACAACTACAGCTACAACAAGATGTTTCTGCCTTAAAAATTTACTGTATCTTTGGCATGTTTTTCTCATACTGCATTTATGTTGTATGCCATTTCAAAACCCATAAAGGGCAGTTCACTTGTGATGAGCAACAGCCAAACATTTACTTAAGCATACTATTTTTGTGTACAGTACATGAATTTTTACAGTTTCCTATAATATATTTTATGTGCTGCATTTATTTACCAGTAAGAAATGATGAAGATATGAAATGTACACTTTTGCACATAATAACACCATCCAATAAAACAAACCACACCAGGTTTTATCCACTGCAAGGACACTTTATAATAGTTTAGAAGCAATAAATATTACATCTCTCTGTATTCTGTTGCACACATTCTGTACACAAATTTGATGACTTCATATTTCATAGATTTCTAAAAGAACATTCAGCTTGGTTGTGACATATAGGCCTACGTTAGTATAGGCTTACAAAATAAATATGCAATATTCACCTACACTTAATGATATACTCTCATACAGGTGTCACATTCACACATACACAATCAAACCTGAATAATAGTTTTGTCTGTTCCATAAACAACATTATATCATATTATAATTGGCTATATTATGTACAAATCTGTTTATAGAACACTCTTCATTCAGTAAGTACTGCAGTCATGCAAGGGGGTGGGATATGCAGTGGGAAAATAGTAATGGTAAATCTATTGACTGGTTCCATCTGTTCAAACCTTTTTGTGAATATATGTTTCTGGTTTCTTATTGACCTGTTGCAATGTAGCGCCTCATATACACTGTGTACTTACACACTAAACTGATGATCAATAACCTTTGATAATGAAATTAATGTGGAATTATTCATATTTCTACTAAAAAGAAAAAAGAAAGTAAAGCAGTCATTTAAAAAAAATTGTCTTTCTTTGATGCAAATTCTGTATTGCAC
Source organism: Pangasianodon hypophthalmus (assembly GCF_027358585.1). Classification (NCBI taxonomy): domain Eukaryota; kingdom Metazoa; phylum Chordata; class Actinopteri; order Siluriformes; family Pangasiidae; genus Pangasianodon; species Pangasianodon hypophthalmus. The sequence continues at coordinate 23,659,071 of NC_069717.1, forward strand.
ACACTTAAATGGACCAAACGCTCATAACAAGACATCTGAAAAAAAAAAGGATGAATAAATACCAGAACAAAGTCTGCAACATTCAGTAGACACTTGTAAAGGCAAGTGTTATTGTCCATAAAATCCACCAATCACATCTCAATACTCTCCAGCACGTTCTCAGGTTAACTATGAGTGGATTTATATACATTATGGATATATATATTACTTTCTCTTATTTATAGTATATGTATCATTTCATAACATAAATACTAGTAATATGAATAGTAATATTAATAATAATCAACAAAACAAATAATATCCATAGTAAACAACTGAAAACAACCTGCAAAATGATGAAAGCATCAATACAACCCCGTGGAATGCATTTGCACTACAACATACAGGCATTTCAGTTAGGCAAAGACTAAAAGGAAGAGGAACAGTGAGAGCAGCTGTAGTGCCTCCTGCTGCATTTCTTTCAGATGACAGTGACTACCCTTTACAAGTTCCTGAACTGGATTAATTCAGTCAGCCATTGTTTCCACAGACACGGTATTGTGGCAGTAAATCAAGAAGCCCACTGAAATTTCAATGTCTGTTAAAAATTACGTGCCTTTCAGATCTTTTCACAGAACCATGACTTTGACTAGCTTGATTTGCTAGCCATGGAATACCCATTTCTCAGGTTCATTATTACAACAATAATTAAATTAAATTGTACAGACAATTCATTGTTACAGATCTCTGTGTAGTGAACTTCATGTATCTGTAGTAGCTCTTTTAAGCTTGCTAAATGTGACTGGCAGTTTACTATTTGTTTTGAACACACCTGAGGTGCAAAAGATAGTACCACCTCTAGCAAACTGCCTAGATAACAAATTATCTATCAAAGTTTCATTATTATCATTATTATTATTATTATTATTATTATTATTGACAACTGATAGCAGATTTTAGAGCAATGAACAGAACCTTTGGCAGTGAAAAGATAATTAATATCTTCATATCTTCAAGCATGTGTAAAGTAATCAATCTCTTCAGGTAATCAAGTGAAAATCAAGCCCTTTAGAATACTTATTTAATAGCAAGCATACAAGGATGTTAATACTTTCCCAAATAAAGGTGTAAATTTAATGAGAGTAGAGGTTAGTGTAGAGGTTAGCACTGGGGCCAAAATAATCACTTCTCTAACTCAGACAATTGACAATTTGTTAAGGTCAGGTCTATAATTAAATTGGTGAAGCTTTAAATCTTACTGGTAACATTGAAAATGGCAAATTAGTCATGTTTCTTGTATACTCTTTAAATATGCCTCTCTTACGAGACAGTCTTTATACAGGAGAAGAGCAAGACTCACTACAAGCTGAACATCAAATAATTAATGGTTAGCATAATTGATTATTGCGTATATTTCCTGTGTCTGCTAAGCTAAAGCTTAAAACACATTTCATTCATTCTGTCATACAGAATGGATTTAAACTGTATTTCCAGTAGAGGATAAAGACTCATTCGTTGTAGGTCTCCCTGATCTACAGGGTCTACTTCCATTCCTACATTAATATACAGACTGTGACTATCTCTTCATGTATCTTCATGTGCTGACTCGGAGAATACATTCTCTTATGGCTATAGACAATTTATTCACTCCCTGTGCGTACTTAGTTAGTCAGGGTTTGTGTGCAATTATGTGTATACCAGACCATGTGTTTGATACCTGGCTGCATTTTATTTCTCTTATGTGCTATGGCTAAAATTTTGATGTACAATTGAAGAAAGAGAAGAAAACAAAGAAATTCTTTGCTTGTCACTTAGTCAGTAACTTACACACTTTCAGTTAAAGTCAGTTGTGCTTCTTTTCATCATTTCTGAGATTTGATTTTCTTGTACTGTAATCCGCTGTATGATGACGGACCCTGTTTTACTCATGTAGTGCATTTCTAAATGTGCTTATCGTGTATACGCACATTGTCTCCCATGTCCTGTCTCCCTCTATACTTGTGGGAAGCGCAAATGAAAGTAACAGAGTCTCAGTAGGTTGCGTTTCCTCTTGCTGCCCTCCGTCCTGGTCCGGCTTCCTCCTCCCATGTCTTCCAATCTTTCTGCTGTTCCTCCTCCCACCACCAGGGGACCTCGTAGCGAGCCCCAGGAGCGCACCTTTCCCTTGCCCCTGCTCATACTACCGTGCTGATCCGGCTGGCAGGCTTGGATTTGGCCCGGTCGGCCGTGCCAGTCTGACCTGGCGATGGTGCCGTGACCTGTGGCGGTGGCGGGGCGGGGTGCGAGGGGGGGGGGGAGTGGGGAGAGAGGCGTAAGAGGGGTAAGGGGGGAGGAAGGGGGGGGTAAAGGGGAGTGGAGGGGGGGAGGTGGGATGGAGGAAAGCGGAGGATACGGGGGCGGATACGGGGCGGCCGGCGACGCGTGCTGGGCCGCGGCGGGTGGAGCGGAGGCTGGCAGGGGTGGCGGAGTGGGCGCTGGGAAGGGCGGCGGCGGGCTGGCGAACACGAAGTGTGGCGGATGGGCAGGGTGGGGCGTATGCCCGTGGGAGTGTGCGTGTTGGTGCGGGTGTGGTTGTGAGTGTGACAGCACTAGTGGTGTTTTGCCCACAGCGGCGCCCCCTCTGGCCGAGTGTGTGTGCTGTGCGTGGCAGAGGGCAAACGGCGGGAGTTGGGATAGTGGGGAGTGAGGAGAAAGGGGGGGAGGAGGCACGCACGTCGAGCCCCCATTGCCCGAATTCCCGAAGCGAACCTGAAAAGCTTGTTGGGAGAGCGGTGGCAGATAGGGGGAGGAGTTGTGGGTTGGTCGGCGTGGTAGCGTGACCCGCTGTAGCGTGGCATGCTGGCGTTGTGGACCACCGTGTTGGCAGCGTTGGTGCGGGTGGCAGTATGGTGGCGGGGGGTGCCCAACCATGCCCGCACCCATAGTGTGGCAGTACTGGATCTTGGATGTGCCAGTGGACTCTGGAGGGCACAGGGGCAAAGGGGAAAGAGGCGGTGGTGGTGCTGGCACCGTAGGGGCGGGGTAGGGTGGCCCCGGCGGGATGATGGGGCCTGGTGTTTTGGCCCGTTTCGTCCCAAACAGTGATCCCAGGAAGGACGTGGCGCTGGTCGTCGTCCCACTGGTGGCACCTCTCTCGCTGCTGCTGCTGCTGCTGGAGGCTGGAGGCACAGTGCCAGAAGGTGCGGGCACCGTGGTGTGTTGCTGCCCCGGCCCACCCCCCACCCCCACTCCGGGGCTCAGGATGGGGCGGTGAGGCCGGTACTCTTCGGTTCCATAGCAGCTCGATAGCACAGTGGCTACTGGGTAACGCTGGTGAGGCTGTGGACTGCTAATGATGGAACCCTAAGACAAAGAGAGTGGGGGGAGAGGAGGAGGAGACGGCAGGACGGCAAGAGGAGACACAGAGGGGAGGAGGGAGGTGTGAGGAAACAGAGAACACAGAAAGAAGTGCAAGTGCAGACAGACAAGAACAAGGGATAATAGCAGGATGAGTGTGAACAGTAGTATTGGGAAGCATAGGAGAAATATGGGAGAGAAAGAATGACCAAAGGATACAGAGTATGACAGTTTCATAAGACAGGGGAGGGGAAATGGGTGAGTTGATTAGAGTCATGGAACAACTTCACTTCTGTATCAAACCTTAATACAATAAAAATTTAAAAAGACAACCAGATGCAGATGCTGGATCACACAGAATAAAAACCAATGATGCACCAACTACTCATCATGCCTATCCATGCAGGAAGACCACATACAAAGCAAACTCCACTATAAATAAAATGGCAACAACAAGATCCAATATGCAACGGCTCACTCAGTCACAGATTTGATGGCTGACGTCATTTCATTTACTTCAAGCCAATGTATAGTAAATCATCATTCTGATGCACTAGCAGGGAGCATATCAGCGTGCACACAGGCATGAAATACAGAGATGCAAATTTATGACTCTGGGTGTTTGGGGGGGATAGAGAGACATGCGAGGCTGAGCCGCATGGTTTTTTTTCAAGGTGGGGTTCTTGGGGCAGACATGCGAGGTGAGTGAGGTGGTCACTTTAGTGATGGATTTTTTGGGCGAAAGCTAAAGATACAGACCTCTGCTCCACTCAGACTTACTTCCATTGTACTGTCAAGGGAACCAACGCTGTTTCTGCGACCGCGTTTCCCTGCATCCAATTACGACATGTCAAGGGCCATCACAAGAAGTGTGTTCTCTTGTATATGTGTGTACAGTTGTAAATGTGAGTGTGATGGCATTTACTTGTGTTTATGTTATCTTACTAATTATGTAATATTATGTAATTATGTAATTATGTAATTATATAGTATGTTTCGATTTATTAGTGTGTGACCATGTGTGTATTTGTGCATTTCTCACCTGAATCAGACAGGTCCCTAAGTGAGGAGCTGAGAGCAGTGCGTTTCAGGCCTTCACTGGGTGAATAGTTGTCATCCAAACTAGATCTTCCAATGCTGCCATTCACTACTTCGTTCTTGACTCCGCCCACACCTCCACCCACCACACTGCTGCTAAGAAGGCTGGGCCGCATCACGCCTTTTTGCTTCTCAAGCTCCGCTGCAGGAAAAAAAGAACAGCATGTTAGAGAGAGAACCAGAGGTGATAGCAGGGCTGTGGAATACTACACTGTAACTGATTTGCCATTTAATCAGGTGTACCCTATAGGTGAATTTTGCCTGCAGAAAGTATTCACCTCCTTGTGATTATTTCTATTTTTGCTGTATTGCAATAACAAATTTAAGTATATTAGAATGGAATTTTTTCTGCACCTTTTGAATTGACATTCTACAGAAATAAAATTACATAAATTATCTAGATGTCTTCAGAATTATAAAAAAAAAATCTAAAAGCTGCCTAATACATATAATTAAATATTACAGAATTAACCCCCTGAGTCAATGCTTAGTGCATTGTCCTTTTGGAGCAGTTGCAGCTTTGAGCTTTGCACATTTTGATTTTGGCATTTTCTCCCCATTCCTCAATGCAATTTTTCCCCAACTCTCCCAAAATAGATGGAGAATGATGGTGGACAGCAATTTTCAGGTCATCCAGATTTTCAGATAGATTTAAGTCTGGGCTTTGACGAGGCAAATGTTATTGCACAGTTACTTTATATTCTGCTTTTGTTACTAACATTCAGTTTTCGACATCACCTTTAAAAAAAAAAAAAAAAACATTTAGTAATCAGTAATCAGTCCAGAGAGGGTAAATGAAACAATAAACTATAAAAGTCTGTGAAAACTCTTTAAGGTAATCGATTTACGTAAATGCATTTGATTTGTCCCCATAGAGGATCTTTGTACAAAAAAACTGAAAAGTTACTGATCTTTGACTATTTTTTTTCCATAACAGTTTTTCTACAGTATTTTTTGTATATAATATTTTTTGTATATTGTATTTTGTATATATATCCCTGGGTGAGTCTATGTAAAAATTCTGCAAACTCCCACATGAAACCTCAATGTTTTCATAATATGTGCTTAAAATAGGACCACAGAATTTGACAGACAGGATGAATGCCTTCTGCGATTTCTTCTGTGGTATTTAATAGCTGTTTACGTATACAAAGCCTTTACCATGTTTTAATGTGTTGTATGGCTCATATCCACCATGCGGTGGTCAGAGAGAATGAAGAACATGTACTTCACTAACATTACCAACAGAGGGGGCTATACTCACACTCAACCCTGTATTTCTCCATCTCCTGCACCTCGGCAATGCTCTCTCTCAGGTCACTGACGAAGCGTGTGCGGTCCTGCTGACTTGGCGCATTGAACACAATTAGCACCTTACGTTCACCTCCTGGGATTGCTGACGTTAGCCTGATGCCATGAGGGTAGTCTAAGAAAGAAAGAAGAAAGTTGTTTTCAACTATATGGAAACAAGTAAGGAAACAAGCATAAAAATACAGCTGTGCAAATCTTACAGGAGTTTTGGAACATGTGAACTTGCATCTCCACCAGAGGGAATGACTGACGGAAACTGTATGTCACTGACGTTTTCTTCTTCTGGAAGATCTTTGTTACCTGTCAGATGATGAACATAAAAATGAGCGAAATAAGACCTAGCCTTCATATGAGGAAAAGTAATGAGTTGGCTGATATTGACAAGCGTACCACCAACAGGTCGTTGAAGAGGAACACTTCTCTCTGATGTAGACCGGTGCGCTGTGGTCGGTTGGGGTCAGGCACCTCGTAAAGCTGGCAGCAGCACACCAGCCTGCGGTGGGGAAGAGACAGGACCTGCAGAACGAGTAGAATGTAACAAGTTCAGCAACAGGAGCAGCATTATTAACTTATTAACTTTGACAGTGGTAGCTAAAATGATTTTACAAGAGATCATGACAAAAAAAAAAGGAACACACTGGTTTCTTGCCCACGATGACTCTCTCCACAGCCTGGACCTGGGAGACATGGTCATCATTGGTCCTCAGTTCCCACTTCTGAATGCGCTGGTAGATCCCCACCAGCAGGTCACGTGGGATATCCTGTCCATTGTCTACTCCTGAAGGACACAGGGCACTTACTGTTAGAACTGTTACTGAACATTTACTATATTTTTAAATTTGACTACAAAATTTGTGCTGTTTATAGAATATTCCTTGATTTATTAATTATTATCTGTTGAAATAAGCTGATATGACACACAAGCAGATTATGTTAAATAAGCCTCAATATGACTCTGTAAGTGTTTATATGTGTATATACTATATGTGCATGTGCAAATATGCCAGAAATGTCACCTCGCAGGTTCTTAATGAAGTCATCCAACTTCATCTTCCTGTCTGGTTTGACGCTTGGGCTGTACATGTCTGTGTTGAGGAGGATGATGGCAAAAGCCAGGATGAAGATAGTGTCAGGATTCTGGAACTGCCGCACCAGTGCAGGGTTACACACACAGTACCTCTGACTGAGGGAGAAGAAAGAAAGATAGAATTAAACAAAGATTTCTAAACATTCTACTCACAATCAAGTACTAATACTGAGGTCCATATTTATTAATGCGAAAATAGATAGCAAAAAACAAAAACACCTGAAAGCCTCAATAAGTCGTTCCACTTTTTGGGCCTCTCCTTGCACCTTGATTTGGGCTTGAAACTTCCTTAGAGCATCATCTAGATCCATTCCAGAGAAGTCCATCTCATCAACCACACAACTGAAATATGGATAGACAACATGGATGAATTCTTTAGAACACTTCTAAAAACTTTTGTGCATTTGCTGCAGTCTTTTTTAAATCAGAATTGATGTAAATTCTTGAAAATCTAGAATGTCTCTTTACTGTTCATAGCTGTATAATGTACAGTATTTCCCAGTTCTTGCATAACACTATAGAATTTAACCCTCAGTGTTCTTTTAGGTCTTTAGATTTATTTATTTTTAAATATGTTATTGCATTTTTCCTGCAGAACATTTACTGACTCAAGTACATCCTTGTTGAACTGCTTCTGTCGGTTGCCCAGGAACTCCCCAATCATCTGTCGGCTTAGGCCCTTCCTCTCTAGGATAAAGCGGGCAATGCCAACGGGCGTGTCTGACACAAAGCCACGCTCTATCAGGTATTGAATGCCCTTCTCTGGTTTCCTGTAGTTAACAGAGATACAGTTCATTTTAATGTACCAAGAAAAACAAGAATGAATATTGCATAAGTTTCAGACAGTAGTATATGGTTAGTTTTAGTATATTATGAAGACCATCATAAAGTGAGTCCACTCTATTGGGATATCAAATACTTACCCATTTAAACTATTTTCTTAAAGCCATTGACCAAGAGGCTTATATAGCCACTTTAGTTTTAAGTGTACAATAATTCATTATTTTCCAGAGACAATAATATCATTTAGGATCTTGCATTTATAAGCTTATTTATGATTTTGGCTCTAAAGAATAGATCTAGTGTTCTGGAAAGTGTAATTCTGGCAATTGACTTTGTTGAACTGAAATCCCTGAAAGTACCCATAGTTTTGTCCATTTTGCTCACTTGTTGAACAGGTTGAGTCCGATGCGATACTGCCTTCTCTGTGCCACATCATTGTTGAAAGCAGGAGAGTCCCAGCTGTGGCGGCTCTCCCTCTGGTACGTCTGCTTGCCCAGAGGTGGCAGTGGTTCCCGCAGGCTGTCCCTAGATGATGAGCCAGAGCTGCAGTTAATGGTCTCGTTGGAGTTTGTGGTGGAGTTTAGTGAGTCATTGTCACCATCTGAGCAACATTGCTGATCCAAACCACCGGAAGGCAGCTGTGCGGAAGAGGAGGATGAGAGAGGCGTAGTGGGGGGCTGCTGGGGGGATGAGGAAGACGATGGAGTATCAGGATACTGGTGATGATGGTGGTGGTGATGATGGTGGTGGTGAGTCACATGGTGTGGGATGTGTGTTGCTATTGGGCGGCTAGCTGGACGTGCTTGGCCTTGTGCTTTGGCATTGGGATTATGCTTTAGCGTGCCCTGAGGGGAACCCCCGCTTGAGTCCTGCTCATACACCAGCTGCCGGCCTAGGGAACCGCGATCTGAGCGGTCGCTCATGTCCACCGAGCTGTCACTGGGTGGCTCTATTGTGAGCAGAGGCAAATGTGCCCCTCGGAGGCGGTAATCTCTGCACTCTGTACATGGCGTGCTGCGCCGGCTATTGCTGCTGCCACCTCCCTCGGTGTCCCGGCTGTCCTCTCGCCCACCAACCCCACTGGTCATCCCCCCCCAGAATTCAGTGTCTGTACTGCTTGGTGCCCGGTCCAGAGAGAGGGGTGACGAGGGCAAACCGTCATCCATGTAGAGTGTGACATCACTGTATGACGTGGCTGTGCTATCCTCGTGCATGCTCAGACCACCGCCTGTGCTGCCTCGCTCCCGTTCAGCCAGTCCCCGACGGAGAGATGGGTGGCTGTTGCTGCTCCAGATGCACTCACCGAAGTCATCTACAGCACCACTGTCCCCGAGGCCGTCCTGGGAGTCGTCTCTACCTGGACGGCATGCTAGCGCATCATCAATGGAATCAGCCAGGGACTTCACCTAAAGTGTAAACAACAATGCATCATTTGTATCAATTAGGAACCTTGAAGGTTTACCATGCCAATGCAACAGTATATGAATATTAACTCTGAAAACCTATGTTAAGTGCATCCTTTACAATTTTAGAGCAACCTCCAACCAGAGCAGTTATACCAGTTCCAGTTGCTGAGGTTTTTATTGCTAGATAGTACCCCCACCTGTTTAGAGAAGGAGTCCTCTAAATGTGTATATTCTGGTTGGGCAGGTGAATCGGGCTCCAGGTCAGGTGAATGCGGAGGGCCCATGCCGGGGCTGTGGCAGGTCTGAGGCTGTGCTTGAGGCTGGCGGTCGTCAAATGAGTACTGCATTCGCATGTTGGACAGGATGATGCGCCGTGTCATGCGGCTCTCAGAAGCTGAGCTGCGCAGGCGCTCAAAGTTCTTGTTCATGCGATATTGGCGGAAGGCAGTCTGGATGGTGCGTGCTGCTCGTCTACTCAGGAAGTAGCCACCATATTTCCTCTCCAGCATCTCCACCTGGAAAATACCATGGCATCAGTTCTAAGTTAATCAGACCACTTAAGATCAGATTGTCTTTAAACGCCCAAGGTGCTGTACAAGAGGTCACATGCATACACAAAACTTATGGATAGCTGGTTCTGGAACAGTTTGACTTTCAAAGTAGTGAAGAACATCTGGAGAAGACCTGGAAATAAATACTGTGGTCTAGGATGTTTTTCTATTTTGGAATTGATCTCAACACAGTATATCAGAACTTTACTGAGGATGGTGAAAATACACCACTCACCACTCCAGCCACCATTATGGTTTTAAACTACAGAGGCTTAACATGACATCATAACCGCTGTACCTTCTTGTCCTGGAGGTCAGTTGAGAGCTCATAGCTGTCAGACAGAGCTTTGCACCTTTTGTTCTCCTCCTCCTCCTGTTTGCGTAAGGCCAGACTAGCCGGCTGGTTACGAGTGCGCTGAGCCCAGGTGAGGCAAGCTGGGCTTGGGGGGCCCAGAACCGGCCCCCGGGGGCCTGGGGGGCCACAGCTTCCTTCCCGGTAGCAGTCAGAGCGATGCTGATAAGGTGCTTTACTGCTGTCTGAGAAGGGGTCTGACTCTGAGGTCCGAGACTCGTCATCAACACTGCATTTGGATAAAGAAAGAGAATACAATAGGATCTTTCAAATGTGAAACACTCCATAAAGACATGAGATAAAAAACTCGAGCAAGTCAGCATGCCAATATCCATTTTCCATGACTTTGCATTTTCAGAGATAATCAGAGACTCTCAAGAGCTGTCAGAAGAGATGATCAACACCTGTTAATGTTAAGTTCTACAAATACTTAAGACTTACCTACATTTTTCTGTATCTTCAAAAAATTCCACTGTATTATTTTATTTATGGTCTAATAATAATATTCTACTTTTAAGAGCCATACATTGAATAGGGCTTTAAGAAACTGTACTGTATGTGCTTTTTTGCATGCCCTCATACAGCGCTGAGCAGACTCACTTGTAGGCTTCAGCCCCCTGAAGCATGTCTCCTTTCCTGCTGGGTAACATTGACGGATACATACACACAGTCGCAAACACACAGCACAAAATCACCACAGCATTGCACTTGCTATTTGGTTAGTTCATCAACAGCTCCCCAATGCAAAAGTACAGTCAACCACACTGCTTATGACATAATTATAACTCACAAAGTCCTCTTATCTGGAAATAAGGTGAATGCGTAGGCAGTTACTCTTTCCCCAGTACCACTGCCCATGTCAGGTTTGCAACAGGAAACATTGCAGCATGTGACTGCAGGGAGTGATACATTTTTCCAGCAATGTGGATCCAAAAGTCTGATGAAGCCTGTTGTTTCCTCTAATGTTCCTCCACTTTCTGCAAATGTGCTTCACTTTAAACAACAATTGTCCACATCCAGTGCTCCATTATGCTATTATGTATCTCATCATTCCAATATACACTATATTCTAAAGCACAATGCAGTACTTTTCACCTTTTAACCACAAGTATTAAACACCAGAACAGGAAGACAATGACAATAACCAATTGTGTGCTACTCCAGAAAGGCATACAAAGTTTCCGGAAGGAACAATAAAAAAAGGAAATAAAAAAATTATAACTAGATAAGTTAACTTACTGTACAGCCATAGACAGACCAACATACAAACACACACAGATACACACACATGTCCATTTAGTGAGCAAGCACAGGGCTTCCCTTGGTTAAATCCCAAGTTCAATAATCCACTAGCTCTACGAGTTTGTGGCTTCGGATTGACTCAGCTGTTATGAAGAAAGTCAGGAGGTCACCACCACCTGGTCACATGTCCATGTACCTCCCTTCCTCCCTCCCTTCCTCCCTCCTTCCCTGTTGCCTTCTTGCTATTCCAATTACATGAAGTGCACTGGAGCAATGTACATGTCTTAGTTTGACTAAGAGGTTTGCCTTTGTAGACTCTTATATGATTCAGTCTTATTATGTTGAAAAAAAACCCCAATTTTTAACAGCTTACAAAGTAGATTGAGGAATGGATGTGTAAAAAAGTTTTAAAATCGAGCAAATAGTATTTACAGGAAGTTATTGGAGGATTTGGAGCACATGTACAGTATGTTATACTGTCTTGTTATCTTTCTGTAGAGTTTTTCCTATGTGCTGTTCTGTCGCTTTGCCTCTTCTGTGTTTATGTGTCCTCAGATCATGCGGCTTCCTGTGTTTGTGAGGTGTTAATGGGCAAGAGAGCGGCTGGCAGGAAGAGTGAGTGGCTGTTCCAGCCATGGCTGCTCGGCTCGCCTTTAAAATGCACTGTATATAATTCTCCCTCAGCTGTGAATGTTCGACATTACTCTTTTTGGGTTCTACATACCGTGCAGGGTTGCATTCTGCAAATTCTGGAGAATATATTTAACAAGCTGATCAATGGCATTCAAGATTTATTTTGTAATGAAATTAAAGTTCTTTCATCAATATTTTCATTTTCACTTTGGTTAAAGGTTTCCTACATTACTCAAAATGCTGTTCAACTGCCTGCTGATAGTGGTGCAGTAGAATTTAGCCTCACCTCCTCATCTGTACACTCAACAGATCAGTTCCCAAAGCTTCATATGTCATGCTAATGTAGATCACTACCTAGCCAAGCCTCTGATGTAGCTCAGTGCAGCTGCATCATATAGCTGCATTGCATTCTGGGTCCTCTCTGTCATGATTAGAAAATACCAAATGTTGATTTTTCTATCCAAAGTTTAAACTTTTCAGGAGGTTTGTCTCCTTATGGGAACCAAATGTCTCTGTAATGCTAGAAATACAATATGTGACAATTTTGACCTTGTGGGGGAGTTTAAAAAAAAATACAAAAACTAAAAAAGCAAAAAAGACTTCCTTTTGGTTACTGCAAGGTTAACGATAGATGTAAGTGTAGGCGTAGTGTTATTAAGCTACATTAATACAAAAATCTGTAGAAATTCTCCATAATGATAAGATGCTTGTGTGGGTGTGTGTTTTTGTGTGTGTGTGTGTGTGTGTGTGTCCACGTCACACTTTATCTTCTCCGTTACCTGTTTTAATCCTCTGCTCCTGCCACACTCTCTGACCACCCACACGCACACTCATATACACACAGGAAAGGAGGAATCCGAGTTGCTTAGAGACAGTTGCTGTGAGACCAGTGTGGGAGGAGAGACAGTCCTTCGAGAAAGAGAAAGGATGGAGTTGCTATGGTTACCGAGGTTTTGTACAGAGAGTGTGTTTCTACGTGAGTTGCGAGTTGTGAAAATGATTTGTAGTGTTACATTTGGCAGCAGACTACTAATATAACAAATATTACAATTGCACTCAAGTCCCCATGAGTACCATGCACTGACATGATTTTTTGGTAGTGCAGGTTTTAGTATCAGTTAAAGATCAATAAACAAAGTGTAACCAAAACCCTGCAGGAAAAACAGCATTCAAAACAGCATGACGCTGCATTATAACTCTGTATGATGCGCATATAGTAGTTCTGCAGCTGTAAACTTAAACCCCATAAATACATCATACAAAATACAACTTGTCCAATATTTCTGGAAAAAAGGCCAAAATTAATCCCCTTCCTCTGAAAAATCAGACCAAACCAATTCTCTGAACTGATTAAACCATTCATATTTTGTAAGTCTATAGTTCTTACTTGAGAATGCCACATTCTTCAGACTGGACTCCAGGAAAGACTACATAAAGCCTCAGGCCACACTGCATAATGGATAACTGAACAATTTACAGTGAACAGGTAGAATGAGGCCTGTTCTGTCCCATTATTTAGAGATGTCTTCATTAGATGTTTTTTTTATGTAAGATACACGGAACACTGCTTAAAAGACAACATTTTAAATATGTGACAATATTTAAATAACTGGCCGATAGCTACCACTTTAATCTCATATACTCATGTACCTTATCAAGTGCCTCATTATAAGACAGCTAACCTAGTTCTCAACAGGCATCTATCTTTAAAACCAAAGATGTTAGTAAATTTGAGGTTGGCGGGTATTTTTAAAGTCACGTTTTTGTTTGAAATATTGGTAAAAAGAATGCTCATCACTAAATTGTGTTTTCCCAGGACAGCACACAGACCTCTATGTGCTGTGTGACCTTGAGTTATCAGTTGCAAACTGATGATAGATAAGCAAAATGTGAAGATCAAAAGCACCAGCATGAAGTGAAGTACTTCATGAGTTTATTTTTAGATAATTCATCTGATCCATTTCCTGTTTGTAAACATGTTCATGCATGCTGTCTAAAAAAGTCAGCGATTTAGACAGTCAGAAAGCCAATCTGTTTTCCTAGGTACTCGTTAAAATGTAGAAAATATTTAGAATGTACTCATAATACAAATATGAATTATACTGTCTTTAATGAAATTTGTTTGGGTGGTGTTTACCCTGATTAACAGACTGCACTATTAGAAAATGTAAACAAGTTTAAAGAACACTTGTAGAAGGACCTTGGACCACTCATTCATGCAGAACTCTTTTATATCCTTGGCCTTTGGACTGCTCTCTTCACTTCACACCATAGTCGTTCAACAGGAATTAAATGCAGTGGCTCAGAGGTCATTGCAAAACATTGATTTTGTGTCCCTTTAACCATTTCTGTGTCGATTTGGATATACGCCCACAGGCCACTAATAGTAACACCTGTAGCTCTGCTCATTCTTGTAATGATCCAATCAGCCAATCATGTGGCAGCAGTGCAATACATAAAATCATGCAGATACAGGTCAAGAGCTTCAGTTAATGTTCACATTAAACATCAAAACAAGGAAAAAAATGTTATCTCAGTGACTTTGACTGTGCTATGTTTGTTGGTGCCAGACAATGCCTGGCCTTTTTTCTAACGTTTAACAGTCCAGTGTGGACAAACCTGTGCCCACTGCAGCCTCATGATTCCTGTTCCTGACTGATAGGAGTGGAACCTGATGTGGTCTTCTGCTGCTTAAAGTGTTCCTCATGATGCACTCCTGGAGTTAAAACTCTAATACCCTAACACTTTCTTCAGCTTCTCTTGTAGCTCATCCAGCTCAAAGTTCAACGTGTTGTGCATTCTGATTTTCTGCTCACCATGTTGGTAAAGAGTAATTATTTGCCTTATCGTAGCCTTCCCGTCAGCCCAGACCAGTCTGGCCATTCTCCTCTGACCTTTCTCATTCCATCTGCAGAACTAACACTCACTGGATGTTTTTTGAGTTTTGGATTTTAAATGTTCTTTGGTTATTCTTTTGAGAAATATTCTATGTATGACACTTTAGAGTGGTAACCTGGGGTTAAGCACTTTATTTAAGCCCTGCTGGCTTTTAGTTTAAGCTTAAAGTGTTTCTCATGATGTCCTCCTAGAATCAAACCAGTAAGATTGTAACACTTTTTCTGACCCCATGTGAGACAGCCATAGAGATCTCCTTTGGAGTGTGTTAGACCTACATGTTATTTAACAGATCATTCATGAGTAAACATTGAAGAAAGAATAAAAATCTTCATGAGCTAGTCTCACAGGCAGGTACAGATGTTCAGTAAAGTCTATGGCAGGTAGGACGTTTATATACATACCCCTTGAAGTTTACAAACTTTCCTATTTTACTTTCAGTTTTTCTACTGAAACATTGAGATGTGCCATAAGGAATGTTCTTCTTGGTAAAGAATCTTGTTATAGCCTGCTCAACAAGTTCTTTGAAAAAGGCTCTTAAATGTCAAGTACGGTAATCATGGTTCCGCCTTAAATTATGTCAATTTTTGTTTAAATTTTATAATAATAAAATTACTAAACTACCTAACTAACTAATTGAGTATCAAATCATGGGTCATTTATTTGAACCCTACAGTTCAAAGCTATGACAGTGTAGACAAACTGCAAGGCAAATATCGCAAAAATGCATTGTGTGAGCAAGACCGCAAATTCACAGACAGATATGCCAAGCATTTGGATGACGTGTCATCACAGTTTTTCTCTGCTTCTTCTGCCAAGTTATGCAAGAGCAAGCAGTACGGCTAAAATTAGCCCGTTTTTAACAAATGCTTCACACGGAGATGAGCTGTGGGAATGGGAACAGGCTGTGTATGTCCAAACACCGGGCCCTCATATAAGGGATACAGTTCAGCAAGAAGTGAGTGTGGAAGGTCAATATGGGGACTGAAGAGAAACGAAAGCAAATTAGGGAGGATATCAAGTTTCTTTATACTTGACAGCACATACAGATGAAAAGATGAAAGGGTGACCCAAAGCAGACTCACACTTTATATGTGAATACAATTTGACTGATATAACCCATGTTAAATATGGATATAAATTTAGTACAAACAGAATTACCCTTGAGAATAAAGATATGGCATGCAAATTATTTTTCTGACAGTGTCAATAAATCCTCTTAAACAAAAGAAATAACACGTTTGTGCTTGTATGCTATAATGTGTATAGTAAAATTTCAGTGTGCCACTACATAAAATATGTATATTTATACCACAGCATGGTTGAATGCTCGAATCTGTTTGGTTAAAAGGTGTGCACTGTTTTCATATAACAGCACAGGTAGTTCTGGCTGTAACATGAATGATAAAGTAATATTAATTCTCTGTTCTAATGTTATTTTTTTCTATAGTAGTAGCTCATACACAATGATTTGTACAGCAGACGCTGCACATAATCTAAGACTAATAATAAATGGGCTTAAAAAACATGTTGTTTAACAAAGTAAAACATATAATCATTGATGTTGTGACATTTTTTGTTAGGAGATATTTATTTAAATTTTATGGAAGGAGTCTCGAGTGTCAGCACAGGAAAGTCTTCAGGACAGAACAATTTATGCTTTCTGGTTTCTGGTAAAATCACAAGCTGCACTTTTTGGGAGAGAGAGAGAAGAGAGGCTGGTGTGGGAATGACAGTTTATTATGGCTATAATGTAAGTGAGAACAGGACCTAACTTGTCTCTTGGACATTCCACAACATTAAATCTATATGCCGTTAAAATGTGCAATGTTTTGTACATTATTAATTAAACATTGTAATCATTTGCAAATCACTGTGGTATAAGTGGAATAACACACTCCAAATCGTGCTGTTATAGAAAATTAATGTACTTCGGGGGTAGCGGGACTCCGCTGGTGCATTCGCATCACTCAAACCCCAACCACCCGGTGTGCATTCATTTTTTCGTATAGCAGCACAGTCTGTCATCTGTTATTCCTTGCATACTCTCAATGAAAAACAAACAAACAAAAAAACTAAAACACGAATAGTCACTTCCTGAACTATTGGCATCCTTCATGAAAATGAGCGAAAAATATTCTATAAAATGAAAAACATGACTGTTAATGACTGATATCTTGGGCTTAATAATATGGCAACAATGAGTAGTTTTATTTTGATGAATTAAAATAGCACTTTATAATAAAACATCTAAAATATAATTTTCTACAAAACAGTGCAAATGCTGGTTTCTAAATTATTGGCACCCCATTTAATGGGTGATGCCTGAACTGGAGAGAATGACAACACCAATGGTCTTCCTGAATTGTCTAATGAAATAGGACA
Source organism: Pangasianodon hypophthalmus (assembly GCF_027358585.1). Lineage (NCBI taxonomy): Eukaryota > Metazoa > Chordata > Actinopteri > Siluriformes > Pangasiidae > Pangasianodon > Pangasianodon hypophthalmus. The sequence continues at coordinate 23,676,129 of NC_069717.1, forward strand.
CATTTGTAGAGGGTTGCTTGACCACAAACATCTGCCAAAGAAAGCAATTTAGAAAATCAAGCAACCAAGAATCCTTGACAAAATTATTCTGCAGAAGAAATACAACTTGTTTTCCTAAGTATTTGTTAAAATGTTTAACATTTTTAAAATGTTCCAGTCATAATTTGTACTGGTCATTATATATGAATATATATATTTGATCGCTTGGTTATGATTTATTTTTTTAACCTTTTTTAACAGCTAAATAATTCAGGGAGACTACACTGTGAGAAAAAATGACCAAGGTTAAAAAAAAACATTTGTAGTGGCATCTTGGACCACTTGTCCACTCGACATTTCAAACTCTTTTATATCTCTGGTCTTTGAACTGCCCTTCAGTTCACGATTTTCAGGTTTCCACAGGTTTTCAACAGGGATACATTTAGATACAGAAGAGTGAGAAGGCCATTGCAAAACATCAGTTCGGTGTTTTTTTTTTTTGTTTGTTTTTTTAAAAAAAACACATTTTGACCATTGTTGACCTGGATTAATGTTTGGAGGCATTGCCTTGCTGAATTAATCTACAGCCAATAATTAATTTACAAACAAGTCTTGAGATGGTTTGTTGATGAAGAATTCATGATACCAACAATGATCCATCACAAGAACCCCTGGATGACCATCCGCAAAGTATCATTGATTCACCACCATATTTTACAGTGGGTACGGTGGATTTTCCTTGTAAGCAGCCTTCTTTTTTCAGTAAATATATGGGTGGTGTACATGAATAAAAATTTCAGGCACTATATTTTAGTTTTTCCCATGGTAATAGTTAACAAATGGATTTTACATGTGTGCAATGTCATATTTAGACCTCGTGAAAACAGCAGTCAAAGCCAACAATAGTTTTAGAGACTAAAAGTAAATTTAAAAAATATAGAGATCTTTTATCAAAGTTGACAATTTACAGTCTCAGTAATTTTGCCACATATACAGTATATTTTAAAAAGAAAATATTAAAAAAGTTTTAGAGGAAAGGTAAGCACTTTCTCTAACTGCTTAAAAAGAATATTCGAATAACTGTCTGTAATGTTTATTTTTTGGAATAATGTGCTGCCATGAAGGGTACCAATAATTCTGGAGCTCAGTGCATGTTGGTGACAATAGGAAGATGATTCTTGCCATGTAATACTAATGATACAATTGTATGTCTAATCCCTCTAATATCTGTATTGTCCTTTGTTCTGTCGATTCATATTGCACTGACTTGTACTTCTTTGATCTCTAAATGATTGCTGTCCATGAAGTTTATTGTGTAGAATTTAGAGTCTTTTCCTTCTGCCGTTTTGAACCAATTTGGACACAATTGAGTAATACCTCGAGGTAAGGCAAATTATTCTGGATTATTCTATATGTTTCATTCCTGCTTTTTAACAGAATGGTGAATACACATGTCAGCATAAGAAAGAGCAAAAACAAACACACACACAAACACACTGAAATACAAAAGCTACACCCACTCATTATCACATTCTACTCTTGACTGCACTCCTTTAATCCCTTCTTCACTGCTGTCGTAAAGACTAGAGCTGACGTCAGTAAAGGGCTTGGTCTCTGCGTTCATATAATGCAGCACACACACACACACACACACACACACACACACACACACACAGTTCAGGAAGTAGTATTTAAATAAAAGTATGTAACTTTTACATCTTTCACCAATAAAAACACCTATTCACAGGACGTTACATAAAATCTCTTTTTATGAGCTAAGGCATTGTTTCATTGAAACTTTAAACCCGAGCACACTGTGCCACTAATATACTATATTAGTTGCACTTTGGTAAAGAAATTGCTAAAACAAAGTGATCTGCATTAAAATGGGATACGTATCCAAACAGTGTGTTTTCCTGGGTAACAGTGATGAAGTTTAAATGAACACAAAAGTAGAACTAGTAAAAGTAAAACTTACCATCATGTTGAGTTACCAAGTCTCGATTCAGATCAGTCTGGTGTCACCGTGCATACATTCACACTCGCACTTGCACACCTTACACCCACACATTTATTAAAGACACAGCCGAATGTTTAAAATTCCTCAGATATTGTTTTCAGTACATTCTAAAGTGACACACCCCATGGACTGCTATAGCAATGGAGAGAGAAAGAGCTTTTCTTTTCCTGAGTTCATACTGGAATGGTGGGTGTGTGTCAGTCAAGAGGTGGAGCCAAACTCAGGCAGTTCAGACACCTGTATTACAATGATATGTCAATGCCAGTTATTAATTACAGCTCTTTTTCATGATACATGTGTGTGTGTGTATATATGGCAGTGTGAGCATGTGGGTGAGTGAGCGAGATATAGAAACAAAGGTTTTTAAAGGTATTTCAAGCAGTTCTAAAACATTCTAATGGCTTTATTTCAACACTGTAGATCGCACACATTGGCTTTTGTTTGTCTGTACAAAAGTACAGTAATCTCTGTTACATAAGTTATGGATCCTGCAGTTTTCTTTAACTACATTTTTAGAAACAATCATGTGCCTCTATTGCCGAGAAATGTTCGTCCAATCAGCCAAACATTTGGCAGCAGTGCAATGCATAAAAGCATGCAGACACAGGTCAAGAGTTTTAGTTAATGTTCACATCAAACATCAGAATGGGGCAAAATGTGAACTCAGTGACTATGACCGTGGCATGGTTGCTGGTGCCAGACGGGCTGGTCTGAGTATTTCAGAAACTGGTGATCTCCTGGGATTTTCACACACAACAGTGTCTAGAGTTTCACACACAGAATGGTGTGAGAAAAAAAAAAAACATCCAGTGAGTTGCAATTCGGTGGATAGAGACACCTTGTTGATGAGAGAGGTCAGAGAAGAATGGCAGGACTGGGTCAAGATCACAGGAAGCCTTCAGTAACTCAAACCAGTCTTTACAACCGTGGTGAGCAGAAAAGCATATCAGAATGCACAACATGCTGAACCTCGAGGAAGATGGTATACAACAGCAGAAGACTCCAGATTCCACTCCTGTGAGCCAAGAACAGGAACCTGAGGCTACATTGAGCGCAGCTTCACTGAATCTGGACAGTTTGAAAAACATCACATGATCTTTTTTCTGCAAATGGTTGGAGATTTGCAGAAGATGGTAACATTTTGGGGTCACCAAGTCTCCAAATCTACAATTAAACACCAACTCCATGCCAACGAGTTATTTCGAAAGTGTGCCAGAAGAAAGCCTTTTTGGAGTTTGCTAGATGCTACTAAAACTTTGACTGGAACCAGGTTCTATGGAGAGATGGGACAAAAATAAAGATTTTTGTCAACAAGCATTCAAAGTGGTTTGCCATGAAAAGTTAGAGAAAAGAACCATGTCCCCACTCTCTAGTATGGTTGAAGAGGTGTGGTGTTTTGGAGCTCTTTTGTCTCCTTTGGACCTAGCATACATGGCATCAATGACTCCATGTAGCAGGAAATTGTAAATGAAATTCTGGCTGCCTCTGCCAAGACGTTCTTGTTTGGATCTTCCAGCAAGACAATAATTCAAAACATGTCAAAATCCACACAATAAATGGTTTAATAACCACAGAATCAAGCCTTTGACATGTCCACTAACCTAACCTCTACTGAAAAGTGTTCACACGGGAACTCTGGTGGATCTGGAGCATTTCTGTACTGAGAAGTAGTCTCAGATTGTTTGCTCTGTAATCTCATCAGTGCTGTTAGACTGGCAAAGGAACTTTATTTTTCATGTTTGAGAAGTGTGCCAATAATTCTGGAGCTGGAAGAAAAGCACAACGTGCAGTAGCAAACTTTTACATCAAATTGGGGTTTCCTTTTAACAGTAATATTATTAAATACCACCTTTCAGACACAAGTTCTGTGTTCTTAATACCTTTGAACACACTTGCAACCAAATCAGCATTTAGTATCTTATGTAAAAGTCTTTTTTTTTTTCATTCGTCAAACTTTAAAGAAAACTCTTATTCAGTTAATAGTTATTATTCAAGAATGCATCATTGAAATTCAGGACAAATCCATTTTATCTGAAAAGAATGAAACTGAAACAGCGTAATGTTATTATTTTTGTATTGTTGTGATGTATGTTTCTAACACCAAGTTTGGTTCAGATATTATAGTCTTTTATATTTTATTGTCCACACTGCGTTAAGTAAATAATTTAATATACATAACTGGGTAAAATTGTAATGATTTTTGATAAATAATAGTTAAATCAGCTCATGGTTGTGGTACAATTCTACACTCTACTGTATAACAGTGACACTTTATGACAGGAAAAGACAAAAACAGCCGTACCGTCTTATCTAAAATTCATTGAGTTACGTAACATTCAGTATAGTAGCCATGTGGTGGTAACCATTTGACTTGCTCGAGTTCAGGCTGACGTTCAGGTTCAGTATTTTGTCAGTTGGTAGTTATTCCATTAAATATTCCTTTTATGGCTCATCAATACTTTTCCTATAAAGCAATATTAGGGAGCATGTTCACAAATGGACCACAGCTTTTGCAGACACAGGATCAAATCAGTACAAGTTCAAATGTTAAATCAGTTCAATTATAAATCAGATTCAGACAACAAAAAGTTGGCTCAGGTAAACAATCTGTCCATACAATTAAGGTGGTACAGATAGATCCTTGTGTAGTCAATGTATAAATATACACACAAGACATATTCTGGAGTCGTCTGTACAAGTAAGGAAGTGCAGTACTTTATTGTCTGACATAGTAATATATGGATTGCAAAATAGCATTACAGTCTGTAAAACATTTTCCTGGATTTATGAATTTAATGAATAGCACTGAAATGAATAACAGTAGGTTGTGAGTTATTAGTTAACATACATATAGATCTAATCAGGAAAGTCAGGGGAAGTACTTGCTTGTGAACTGATCCAGCAAATATGTTTCCTTTTCTGCAAAATAAAAATAGTTCAACCATGAACCATGTAACAATAAGGATCATGACCACTTGTTAGGGAATATGTATTCAATCTTTGGCAAAACAGATGTGGTGATTAGTTCCTAAACACCTACAGGAAGAGTAAAGTAGTGCTACATGTAGATTACTACAAGTGTATACTGACGTATTATTATTAATCTGTTACCTCTGTATTAACTAGACGTTATTTATAATGTTATTAAATGCATATGTATTTTTATTTGTCAAGTCATTGTGTTTAATCCTGCTTTGTGCCTAAAATATAAAACATAGTCAACTTGCAGTCTGAATCTTTCCCGAAGTCTCACACTGTTGATGCAAGACCATGTTACAGCATTGCTCACCCTTAATGATCATGACAGAAAAGCTATGAATAGATCAGAATCTCCAGGGTGATATGAATTCACAGATACACACTTCTCTTCACACAGTTAAATAGTGTCATTTAATGGAACTCAGTACAGCTAGAAAGCTTTTCTTGTGAGAAGGTCCACAAATGTAATTTCAATTTAAAAACCCTAAAAAAACTGTTGAAACAGAAACAAAAAATTGTGTCATGCTGCATCCATAATGAAGTTTACCAAGAGGAGGGACTACTGCACGCAGATCCAGTGCAACAGAACTGATGCACAGAGTCACTGTCCACCTCCTCTTCCTCCTCTCTACTCACCAAGGTGAAAAGATGAGTGAGAGACACAGAGAGAGAGAGAGAGAGAGAGAGAGAGAGAGAGAACATTCATATCACATGAAAAAATGGAAAATATTAATATCATGGGAAACAGAACAAAAAGAACAACACAACACAAAAAAAGTGACAATGAATTTAACACACATTTCTACATAAAACTGAAAATATTTGGTCAAAAATCATAGAAAGCCGACTTGGCTTGCAAATGGCCACTAGATGTCAGACTTGAAACATTACAGTATCTCTGCGGTTAGTGCAGATTTGATCAGATTACCTGATGAACTGCTGAAATCAGCTGGTAAACTGGCATTTAAAATTAAAGTCTGATGTAGATTTCTAGGCAACACTCCTAGAAATACTTAAATATAAATGTATATATATATATATATATATATATATATATATATATATATATATATATATATATATATATATATATATATATAAAACTCATTCTGCAGGTATAAACTAAAATATATACAAGCATAACTGTGTATATATATATAATATAATATAATATAATATAATATAATATAATATAATACCACAATGCTGTTAAATTCTCAATTCTAATTGGTCAGAAGGTGCTGATTAATTTTCTATAACAGCGGCTCTGAAAGTTCCGGCCTCATGAAAATTACAGGTTTATATTAATGCAATCGTTCTAATAGATTATCGTTTCTATAGTAATGACTGATTTACAAGGACTTTTATGCCAGATACTGCATATAATCTAAGACTAATAATTAATTGTTAGTCTAATAATTAATTGTAGAGTGTGAGTAATTGTTGATACGGTGACGTTTTCTGTGAAAAGATGTTTTTTAAAATTTAGGGAAGGAGTCTCCAGTGTCAGAGCTTTGTAACAGTCAAAGATAAACTTTAAACATAGTGATGTCTGAAAGATACATATCTCACTTGGCTCTATCTCCCTCTGACAGAGCAGGCCTCTTGTTTACACAGCTGAAGTGGCCATGTTCCTGCCTCTTCCAAAGTGTCACTCTCACATTCAAGGACCGATAGAAAGCAAAATGAAGGAATGATGAGCAATGAACAAAGACACAGGGAGAGATGAATAAAAGAGACCATTCAGACAAAGGTTTATGTACTGGGAATGTTAAGGTAATACAACGGGGTGTGGAATCAGGATTGAATGCAATGATGTATAATGAAGGAAGGAATATTCCACAAAGAAATAGCTGGAGCACTGAAATGGTGTAAAAAGGAGACACAGTGGGCCTTTTGGGAAGCAGAAAGGGCGTGGGAAGCAATATTTGACAATAGACATATTTCCATCTTTACAGAAACCTAGTAACATTTTCAGGAACTTTAGATGTGTTTCTCCTGGAGGAGATCCTGGAATTTTATCACTTCCTGCAGCAGAACTAGTGTGATTCCTAGAATTATGTATCTATTTTTTTTGCAAACCAGGAACTGTTAGGGTGGAGCATGAACATTGCGCATTTCACAGAATGACTAACCCTCATGCTTACTTCGCATTAAAATTGTTGTCTTTACATAGGTGATGATTCAGAACGAATGAATGCAGCAATGCAATTTTTACGTTCCTCATATACTATTAGAAGAAATGCAAGCAGCAAGACAAACCTCAAAACATGCAGTCATGCTTTGTATGCAGCTAGTTTAATATTTACGGGATACACCCTTATCCAGAACCACTTACATTTATCTCATTGATACAACTGAGCAGTTAAGGGTTGTATCGGCGCTGGGAACTGAACTCACGAACTTCTGCTCAGTAGTCTTAACCACTGAGCTACCATTGCCCGGTGCTACCTTAACTCCATATTTGTTGTGTTGCTAAATTGTCTTATCCGTGAAGGAATTTGTAGCATTTTAAAGCATAATGTGTTTCTGAAAAAACACTTATATGGACACAGGAGTATGGACTGTGAGTGATGCAAGGTAAAACTGGCAGCCCTTACCTTGGTTTGATGGTGGTGAGAGAGGTAGGAGGCTTGGGCCTACTTGGCCTGGAGGGGCAGCAGAACTGATGATGACCATAGCTATGAGCGCTGGGATGGTTGTTGACGAAGGAGGCGTAAGAGCAATGAGTGAGGGTGGTGAGACTAGGAAATGAGTGCAGTCTGACAGAGACGGGGAGAGTGATGGGAGTGAGGGACAGAAATGGACAAAGAGATCAAATTAAAGCCCAGACAGTAATAACAAACAGATGACAAAGCAACACATAAAAATATGCAAATTTGTCACAGAAGTTATGGAAAGTGGCTCACTGAACGTGGCTTCTTTTCAAGTGAAAAGAAGGACACACTTGAGACATTCACAAAACATACTAATCCATAATTAAGGCAAGAATCACAGATTTAAAGCTAACTGAAACTAATGTGTGTTTTATCTTGGCAGCGAATATGGAATAACATGACAGAAAATGACAGAAATACTACATCCTTCCAATATGATAGACAAGCAGTGAAAAGCTGTAATGTTGGTGGTGTGCTTGTATAATTGTGAAAACTTAATATCAGGGCTGTCATAATTAATTAATGAAATTCACTAACTTGCAGTACGTGAGAGACACAAATCAAGAATCATGGAGCAAGAGGAGACGTGTCAGTTGTATGGAAACATTTCACTTTAAATGTGAACTAAAATACATCACCATGGCATCGCAAGCATTAACTCAAGCGTTGAAAGCAACAGGACTGTAGAGACAGGCCTTTGTAATTATTGTCATGGTCATTATGATTGTGATGTGTCCATTAACAAAAAATAATTCACAGTCCACAGATTCATTTGCAATGGCAGTTTTTCATCTGTAGATTTTACTGAAGGCTAATGGGAACCCTGAAAGGGCTTAATGGCTACTACTATTTATAAGCATTTTATGAAGCCTTTTTTTTTTTTTTTTTACAATATCCATTCCCAATAAAGTAGTTTCTACGTCTTTTTTATTGTTCAGTCTTTTTTACATATGTGCTTTCACATATGCAGTGTTCAGTCTATGTGAATCAAACCCTGGTGTGTTTTTGGCCTGGTTCATTTAGGCAGATGAGGACACAAGAATCACACTCGGGTATGGATCAAAACAACCCAAGACAAAACAAAACTAAATGAGTGATTAGACTGCAATTCGACGCTGATTCAACCCCACCCAAAACTGTGTATTTTAGGCATTTTTTGCAGCTGCGAGCTGCTAAAAAGAGCCATGAGGCACAAACTGAGCAAAGGACAGCGGAAATGTGATGTGTGGCTTCTGGATTTTGGACAGACTGACAAAAAGAGAAGAATAAAAGCAGGAAGTCATGCACAAGATATTTTATTATTTAATTACCTAATAATTTATTTGGCACCATCTCTGTGTACCATTAGTTTTATGAGTATGTTTTCAGCCACCCACATTCCTCAGTCAAGTTTTTTTTTTTTGCATTTTGTTTCACTTAAATTACGTGCAGTGTGACACCAAACCGAACCAAACTTATTAATTACACTCTGATTCTGATTTGTCAAACGGACTAATAGGTGTGAAAGAGCCATTAAATGCAAACTGTTTACTTGATTACAGATACGACTGACAGTGAAATGCCTATTTAATATTCTGCTGTACTGGCCTATAATACTATGTAATACTATTATATTGTATTGTATTATATTGTATACTGGCCTGTAACAGTATGTGGAGACAGAAACAGAGAGAGAGATCAGCCTGATCTCGGCATATTGTATGTGCTCTTATTACATGGTGGGGTTTTTTCCTTACCAATCTTTTATTCAGCCACATCTATTATGACTCTGATACAGAGTTAGGAAATGTACCATTCCTTTTTAAATATACTATATGCATCACTCAGTACCGCACTAAAACACAGCAAGCTAGCAAGTGCATGTTAAAAGAACAAAGGTCTGATACCTGTATGCTCCACAACTTTACAGATTCCCCTGAAAGTTTTTTTTTTTTTTAAAGGCAACCTCTTCTTCCTCTCTGAAACAGTTGGCGAGTATATGACTCATTCCATCTGTAAAAGTTCTAGCATTTTAGCACTGTGAATGGGCTTTAATTCACATTAGCCTCTAAATGCTTGCTGGGCTGCAGAGCAAGGCCAGCTGCTGTCAAACACACTAATCCAAATCCTCTCGTTTTCCCATGGAAACTATATTATGTGCTTGCAGTCTCGAGTGTTTCTTGAGAAAAGATGAATTAAGACATAGCAGGTTGGGCCTGTGAGGCAAACTTTCATTAGGTGCACGGTTCTGTCCAAACTGTTGCAAAGCAACTTTTCAATTATCATCACATAGGGTTGCTCAGTGTTGTTATGTATGACTGTATGCCTACAAACTGACTTATTACAAATAAAGAATGAGGCGAGAAAATTAATGAGCAGCTTCGGATTGTATGTGTCAAGTAGCACATAGGATTTTGTTTTCACAGGATTGCAGATAATTTCACTATATTAACATTTGAAATTTACACATTAGAAAGCTATAAAAAAAAGTGACATAAATGCAAGCCCATAAAAGAAACAGAAAAAATAAATGATTATTCAGAATATGAAAATTAGTTAATCTTGCTAAATCACTGAGCAGAATTGCAAGGACACATGCAGTGAGTAACTTGACTCTGATAACAAGTTTAGATTCAGATAACATTAACTTTCTTTTTTTTTTAGAAAAATGAAAGTTAATATTAATTGATTAATTGGTAGAATGAAATATTTGTGATGTGTTTATTGATTCTGGTGCTTATTTGTTGGGTTGCTGTATTTTCTTTATTCTCATGAGAAGTTGGTGGCTGTCTGCTGAGCTGATGTCACAAGGGGACACTGTTAGCACAGATACAAATGCAGTTAATTAGACAAAAAAATTCTGCGATCTCAAAAAAAAAAGCATAACAGTCAGGTTTTGCAGTTAGCTCCTAAAAATAGTGCTTCTCTGGTGTCACTCGAATGACAAAAATGATTAATGAAGTGATTCAGGTCTGACATGCCACACACAAGTACACTTTTACTTGTGAACACTTTTACTGTTAGACTGTTCTAACTGAGCAAATGTCAGTATCAATAAAAAGCAGTTGTTATACTGCAGCAGTGACAAATATACCCTGCATCCACGTAGGCGGTATTTTTTTTTTAACCTCATATATATTCACGGATCCTGCTGGGTAAGGTTCATGCAAGGTTCCTCGAACTGATTAAAAAACTTTTTCCCCCAGAGAAAATCTGAGAACCTAAACTTAACCTTTTGCTTAAAAGACAGTTGTTTGTCACTGTCAAGGCCCTCTGAGGTAAAAATAAATCAAAACACTGATGAAAATCTCTGGGTGGTTCAGGAACCCTCTGGCTTTGCTTCATCCTTTGATTGAAATATTTCACTTTCCCCTTGACTGGATAACATTGGCTGCCTTTTTTAGCTGCAGCAATGTTCATTGGTGGTTTTCAAATAGAAGCAAAACAAATCTGCAGAGCCAGCTCTACATGATAAATGACATTAGTGGCTGCTTTGAGCCCCCAGTTACCAATTTGATTTCAAATCCATACAGATTTGATTGGATATTTCATATCTAGTTAATAAAGTTTTTTCCCCATATTCTCCCCAGTTTGGTCTTGCCAATTACCACCTACTAGCGAACTCTCCCCATTACACTCCAGCTATCACCCAGAGAGGGGTGAAGGCAAACACATGCTTCCTCTGAGACACGTGAACGCAGCCACCACATCTTTCTCATGCTGTGTCGCAGGGCAGAGTAACGCACTCAGAGCAAAGTGCTATCTGCCCTCATCTGCATACATTAGCAAACAGACGCCCACAATTGTCACTGTGCTTGTTAGTAGAGAGAGAATGTCATCCCTCCCACCCACAGAGCACAACCAATTTTGTTCTCTTGACTCCCTTGATTTGTTTTTCACCTGAATCTTGTTGGTTGCTAGATAGCATTAGAGGGTGGAAAAAGATCTGACATGTTTTATCTTGATTCCATTTTTTACATCACAAAAACCTGCCATTTTAACAGGGGTGTGTAGACCACTGTGTCCACTGTATAGTAACAAATTGCAGTTACTTAAGTACCTCTGCCTAATTCTGATTTGTCATTAACTTACATCTAGCATATTGTCGTGCCCTGCACAAACTGGAGAGAAGAAAACGGCAGGAAAAACAGTTATGGCTTTGCTCCATCGCTGACTATGATTAGAAAGTACTCCAATTAGATGTGAATGTTGAGTTTCTAATTGGGTTGTTTCAGCTTAATGCATGAATAGACATCAAAGTCCTTTGTTGTTAAACTGAGATTATTTTTACCATTCTGTCCAAATGACTGTAAAACGAAAAATCTGAATAAAAGGCAGAATAATAATGTTATAGACTATAAAAAAACCATACAGACCATGAGAGAAGTCGTGAATTAATAATAAAGTCTTTACCAGTTTCAGAGGATGGTTCAGCGATGATTATGCGTATAAATTTCCCACCAGTTCCATCTATAATTCTCAGTGTGTATGCATGTTACATAACACCTCTTCAGTCTTTACATCTAAATTTCCTAAGGGTAGAAATCAATGCTGAGTTATAATCAAAGAGAACCTAAATAACATCCCATTTCTGTGCTGAAGCAAGACCTCAAATTATTATTGACAGCCTGATAAAATGTCATATTATCTCTGTCTCTCCAAACCCCAAGACGTTTGCAACAAAGGCAGAAACTGAGTGTGGAGGAAGAGTGAGTCTCCAGGCGAGCTTCCCAGTGCGGATTGTTATGTAACACTAACAAAGCGAAAGGCTCCAACTCTACACAGCCACATTTTATTACTACAACAAAACAAGCTGTGCTTCTCCTTTAATGCATGAGGAATAGAGTCACCTGAATGGTCCCACATGTAGCCTCACATCCCTCATATCCCACACTTCACACACACACAGGAACACACATTCTGCAGGCTCTCCTCACAGAGACTACTTAGCCATTCTTCTCCTTATTTCGTGTCTCGCTCAGCTGTAATTAAATACTATCTTTCTTTCTAGCAGAGCTCTCTATTTATAACCTCCCCAATCTTTCCACACCTACATCCTCCCCCTCTATCTCTCCTGTCTTCCGCCTACCCCACTGTTTCTGGCAGGCTGTAGGGTCAGGGTGTGTGTCTGTGTGTGTTTGTGTGTGTATGTGTGTGAGAGAGAATTACAAAGTGCAACGTGAAGTACGGAGGACACCCACACAGAGAGTCGATATTGTGCTTCAGATGGAAGTTTGGAGGTCACTCAGGAAGACCAGAGAGGAGAGTGAGGGACTCCACATGAAGAGAAGAGTGGGAGTAGAGAAACAGAAAGAGAGAGGGAAAATGAGAGAGAAAGAGAGATAAAGTATGTACAGGAGAGTATTGGCAAGGACAGGAAGACTGAGGAGGGGTTAGAAACATAAAGACAGAGAGAGAGATAAAGTGAGTGTATGCGTGTGCGTGTGTGTGTGTGTGTGTGTGAATGAGAGAGAGAGAGAGAGAGAGAGAGAGTATGTGGACATGTGCATGTGTGTGTGAGAAAGAAAGAGCGAGAGACAGAAAGAGCGAGAGAGAGAAAGTGAGTGTATGTGTGCATGTGTGTGTGTGTGTGTGTGAGAGAGATAAAGTGAGTGCATGTACGCACGCGTGTGCATGTGTATGTGAGAGGGAGAGATATAAAGTGAGTGAAAGTCTGTGTGTGTGTGTGTGTGAGGAAGAGAGAGAGCAAGAAAGAGAAATAGTTAGTGAATGTGTTTGAGAGAGACAGATAAAGTGTGTGTGTGTGTGTATGTGTGTGTGTGTGTGAGAGAGACAGAGAGAGAGAGAGAGAGATGGATGTAAAATCAAGTGAGGATACAGAAAGGTGAAATGTGATTTGCACTGAATGGCAGAGTGATAGATGGTGTGGAGAGCTGTGCCAGTGTGTGGGAGCTTCTGTAAGTAAAAAAAAAAAAGAAAAAGAGAAAGAAAAAAGAAACTAAGCATAGGCAGAGATGGATGGTCAAAAAAAAAAAAGAAAAAACAGAAGCAGTGCAGCACATAAAGGATAAAAGCATGTGAATGATGGTGTTTTGAAAGCAGGAGTCAGACAGACAGACAGACAGAAAGACAGACAAAATATTTCATATTAAAGAGAAGCAGTCGCCTGAAAGGGTGCGCTATTAAAGCTATTAAAGCACAGCTGCACACTTCTTCTGTGTCTGAACACACACAGTGACACCAGCACGCAGCTGATACAACGTCAGGCTTATTTCCTTGCTTCGATTATTTTCCAGTCATGGCTCAGATTAAAGTGTATTATACAAAAGTTCCGCAGAGGGTCAGATCCTACTATCTGACTTAACGAAGTGTGCAGTTTGGGGATATGAGACAATCTCAGATTTGTCAACTGATTTCTGAATGCAAAAGCTGGGAATTCTTTAGGGTTTCTCTCATGATCAGCAAGTGACATGAGCTTGTTTAAAGAAATCTGTGAGGTCTATAGTCAGTAACCACAGCTGTGTGAAAGAAATAGCTAAGTTATTCAGTCAAAAACAGCTTTTTTATTATAGCAGCCATTCACCTCATTTGTGTTTAAGAACACACCCCTATCTTCAGTGTTCAAGACCATTATTACCCACTCAATGCAAATCACACTCCATTATTTTTACTATTCAAGTGACCCACAAAAATTATGCTTCCTGCTGATAGAGGCATTACCATACCCCAACACACACTGTTCCTGCTGCTGGCTACTCAGCGGCTGTGTACGAGAATGTAGAGCGCAGGCGAGTGCCAGGCATTTCACCATATTTGGAGACGGATGTGAAGTTTTCTCACTTTCAGCTAGTCACAATGTCGTGGCCGTAAAACGAATCATAACATTTTATCCATGCAACATGCTAGTTTGCTCAAGCTGTGGAGCATAATTGCTTCGTTCATGTTTTATTGAATGGAATTCTGTCTGCTGTGTTGCACATCCGATATTCCACATTCACTAGGTTAAAAACCTCTGCAGCCACATGGGCCACAATGAGATAAAGCTCCATTAGCCATTATCAAGCTTCATGAAACACTGAGGCAAAACATTCCAAAAAGTCATACTTTAATCTCTACGGCTTTCACAATATGCCCTTATCAAACTCATTTATCAAGAGTAGCGGAGAGATTTAAATTTACACCTGGGAAAAAGTCTTCGGAGGCTGAAGCTTAAAATAGTAGTGGTCTTAAGCAGAGCTGATAAAAAAAGTAAATTAAGCACTGATGAAGACAACATGATTAATAACAAAGACAATGAATAAATTAAAAAACAAAGCCAGACTGTCTCCAAGGTAAAATTTTTATGGTAAATCAAAAGTGTGTGTTTTTTGATGGAAGGCTGCTTAATGAATACAAGTTACACTGTGGTAAGTTAAATACTGTCACTTGGAATCATCTGCATGTCCTTTTTCATTGAGTACCCAGTAGATTGCGTGACTGATGTGCAATACTTCACGAATCGACAACGATGCTTAAAATTATATGGAGACTAACTAGCTAAATGATTTCAGCTTTCATTTGCAGAAAAGAATCCACAGTTTTAACTGTCATTTCCTCATACACAGTGCTGTCCAAGTCTTAGGCACACAACTGTATGTACAACATCAGAATGGGGAAAAATATATAATCCTAGTGACTTTAACTGTGGCATGGATATTGGTACCAGATGGGCTGGTTTGAGTATTTCAGAAATTGCTGATCTCCTAGGATTATCATGCACAACAGTCTCTAGAGTTTACAGAGAATGTTGTGAAAAACAAAAAACATCCAGTGAGCAGTGGTTCTGAAGACAATAAAAGACGAGAGAGCTCTGAGGAGAATGGCCAGACTGGTTTGAGCTGACAGGAAGGCTACGGTAATTCAAATAACCATTCTTTACAACTCTAGTGAGCAGAAAGTATCTCAGAACACACAAGATCAGACAGATGGGCTACAACAGCAGAAGACCACATCAGGTTCCACTCCTGTCTAATCAAAATAGTTATCTGAGGCTACAAAAGGCACAAGCTCACCAATATTAGACTGTTGAAGATTGGAAAGATGTCACATGATCTTTTTCAGGTGTACAGGTGTTCCTAATAAAGTGGATGGTGAGTGTATATCACCAAAGAAAGTAATATATTAATGGTGCAATAGTTCAATTTTCTTACTAATAATACTAATAAGGGTTAGGGTTAGGGTTATACAACTATACTGTGGCCAGAAGTCCAGAGAAGCACTGCCCAAATTATTACTGGATGGATAGCTAATAAGGTCCTTATCCTCCTTGTTTCTAAGAAACATGCCAGCCAACAGGCTTCAACAAGGGCACATGGCAGAGTCTAGCACATAGCTTGGTTCTGACACATGGCTGGTTGTTTGGAAAGATGTGCTCTCATGTATTTTAAAGGAGACAGCTGGTGACTTCACCTGCTCGGGCTGATGGCAAAAAATAGTCCAAAAAAAAGTTGCACTGCAATAAGAGGCTAATGTTGCAGACCCAGAAGATGTTATGTTATATAAGAAGTACAAAAAGTAAACAAGTGGTCAGAGTAAAATTTGGATGACACCAAATGAACAAAGCTAATCACTCCCATTCTAAAAATAATTGCTTAGTCACTTATTAAAAAAAGAGAGAGAAAAGACACCCACTTCTTCCCCCATTATTTACCCCCCCACACATCTCTGCTATCTCTGCTTCACTCAGTTCTTTCTCTCTCTCTTTCTCCTCCCACCAATATTTCTCTCGTTCTCTGTGCTGTCTCTCGCCCACTGAGCTCTCACAGTTCCCTCGGCAACCGATCTCCTCCATGCACGAGAGAAATGCGTAATAAAGAGACTCAAAAGAGAGAAAGCGAGAGAGAGAGAGCCGCTAATATCTCATCAAACCTTACATATTCAACAGTTTAAGAAGCCAAGAGACACCATCAAGTCAAACACACACAGAAGTCTGCTCCCTGCCATGTGTGTGTGTCCAACTGTCCATCATCGTCATCAACAGATTTGGATATTTCTGATATGACTCAAATTAGTCATATTAATTAGTGGCCATTTTGTATGTGATTAAACACACACATGGGATTTCACCAAAAGCTTTAAATTTGGCTATTGGGGAATTCAGTAAGTACTGCATGTATATTTATTAAACTGTGAGCTGGGTTACTATCAGATGTTTTATTTTTGTATTCTACAATAATGAAAATTGGACAAAACAGATATGATTTGTCCAATAAGTGTAACACATGGGAGCTTGAGGTGATGTAAGTGAAGGTCTCTTCAGTAATGTTTTTTCAATCATCAGGATTGTACTATATAGGTTGAAAGAGTACAAGTCCACAATCATAATTCACACACTGGCAATCTGAGGGCTAAACCAGAATTACAGAAAAAAACGAAATTATAGAAAACAGGAGAATTAGAAACAAGCGAACTACAAGCAAGCCATATCTGTAGTCAGTCCAGCACTGACTGCTAGCTCAGGGATCAGGCAAGGTTACATGACAAATGTTTGATTTTACACCGACAAGCTGCTGAAGCAGCAGGTAGGCCTATAAAATGGCACCTGCAGAAGATACTGCTGAAAAAAGATTTTCATTAATGGTTGAGGATTCCTTTATTTGTCTTCGCATGAGGATGCAACAACTTAAACTAATTTTGTGTGTGAGACAGAAATATATTCTACTTTGAATGAAATCAAGGTCTGTTTGTGGGAAGAAAAGGGATTGGTTAAGAGTGACAAATCATAGCCGTGGGAACATGTGTCTTATTCCCACCCCCAAAGTGAACTGCGAGCAGATGTAGCCTGTGAGTGAGAGATAGGAAAGAGCGAGCGTGTCACTTCCCTAATAGCTTTGTATGCTCTCAAATCACAACACCTCACACATCCTGTTAATAGGCATCTCTCCATTCTGCATGGGTTTCCTCCAGGTTCTCTCCACTTTCCTCCCTCCCACCAAAAACATGCTGATGTGGATTGTTAGATTAACCCTAGATGTGAATGAGTGTGTAAATGTGTGTGCATGGTGCCCTGCAATGGACTGCTCTCCCATCCGGGTTCTATTCCTGCCTTCTCCCCAGTGTTCTTGCCTCATGCTCAGTGTTCCTGGGATTGGCTTCAGATCCACCACAACTCTGACCAGGACAAAGTGGTTAATGAAGTATCCCTTCATTTAAAAAAATATCTAGTTCAACATACTTGACCAGAAAATCAACTAAAATTTATTTATTTATTTGTAAAAAAAATAATACACCCAATCAAAAAATCCTGGTGAGCCTGGCTTGGTCATTCATGCCGGTCAGCAGTCAGGGTTTATGTGCCTGCTAATAAGTCAATCTTAGACTATTCTTCATTTAATACTCTAAACCAGATTAACTTTAATACTCTAAACCAGACTGAATTTCAAGAGTGTCGATAGGGACACTTGAATTTTAGCCCAGTAACCAGATTGTGGACCCATAATCTGTCATTTTTCTACACCTGGTAGTCAAGAGCTATCTTGGAAACAGAAAACATCACAGAACTAATTAGTCTGAAGAACGATGGCATTGAATGAAATATGTAAACATAAAAACTTCTGAATAAAATATACTACACAGATTACACTGTGCGGAAAACTGAGGAAGAAAAGTTAGTTTTTTTTTTATTTATGTGTGTCTTGTATTTTTATGTAGTCATATATTTTAAAACCCACAGAGGAAAAAAAAAAAAAAAAAACAGCTAAAACTAGAAAAGTGGCTCCCAGCTGATACAGTAAAATATATGTGAATTTTCATAATTGAACAACCACAATGAAAGGTCAAAGGTTCTCCCTCTCTCTCTGTGTGTGTGTGTGTGTGTAGAAAAATACCTTTGAGTCGGTACATGGAGGCTTGTGCATAATTTGAAATGATTTGGTTTGGTGGTTCAGGTTATCTATGTTTATGTCTGTGTGTGCTTGTGTGCATGAGTGTGTGTGTGTATGTGTGTGTTTGTGTGTGTATGCGCACATTTGCACACACAAGGGCAAGCAGATCAATTGGATGAGTGACGACCTGTGGCAGCAACTTCTCAATTCTCAAATAAACTGCTGTCAAACAGAGCAGTATATTTGCTGTGTAACCTGAATCCCCCTCCCTCCCAAACACACACACACACACACGCACACCATCAATATCACATAGCTGTGATGCTACTCGCTGAATACCTGCTGCATACTTCTATTAGCACCACTTAGCACCTTTGATGTGTAGCGTCAACTCTGCACTCGCTCTCTATCCACTACAGCTTGGGCAATACAGGCTTTCCAACAAAAACTAGCACACAGGACTCAACCAGCTAACATGCCCTAATCACTGCCCCCAAACATAAGGATTATCATCACCGTGATGAAAATGAAAGAATTAACCATAAACTAATATTAATTTGATTATTGTGCATCTGGATAATGAGATATAACTAATGAATATCGACTAGAAAGCATATGATGCTGTCGTTACGTAACTGACTTTTGAAAGACATGAATGAGTAATCTATCTCAGAGCTCTGAGAGGTGAGGAGGATGATATCTCTCTATAACTCCCGCTCACGCTCACACACACACACACACACACACAAACAGATAAGTGTCTGTGGGTGGGAAGAAGGGGGGGGAGCTTCGAACCCTCCATACTGCCAGAGGGAAATCTTCTGTTTCCACAGCAACAGCATTATTCACACCACACTTCGGTTTGCAGAGTGAAAAAAAGGACATAAACATTTTTAGACTCTCAATTGGCCAAAGTGGAAAATGTAATAAAGTAATGGACACAAGTTAACACTCTCTCTTGCATACACACTCACACACAAAATGACCTGCTGCACAGACCTAAAGTGAAGAAAGGCCTTTCTGTCAGCCTTTTGGATAATGGAAATTCTATGATGTGAGATAATACAGATAACACTCTGGTCAGGTTACTACGATCAGTTACATAATCAATGTTCTTTTTTTCACTCTTTTTTAATAATAATTAGATGCTAATAATAATAAAATTAATGAGGACCCACCAAACGTCCCCATAAGATCAAAAGTGTCAGATATTCCTAACCATCTGGGCAGATTCAGTCCCCACCAAGATATAAAAACATGCCCCCGTGCATGAACACACTCCCAGAAGTAGAACCGCAGCTGGCAATCTCTGCTATTAAAAAAATCCAACCAGGTCAGCTTGTATTGTGTATATGTTTTTTTCATATTTGTTTGTTTTCATGCAGATTTCTTTAGACTCACCACCACAAGGGGAAAAAAAATTGCAACTGCTTTATGTTGTGTTCATGTGTGCACGCCCAGCTTTGGAAATCCATTTGGCTTACATAATGTGCTCAGTGATAGTGAGTTCCAGAATGAAAAATATTTTGTTTGCACCAATTACTGATCATTTATCGTGCAAATGAACAAATGGGCACTCATCAAAAAAAGGAGAATTTATTTTTATATTTATTCTGAATCTCGTGAATGACGCTACTCACCCTCTGCATCAAACTGTGCAAGAAACTCAAATGAGCCAGAAAAACTGGAACAGTTTATGCCATAAGTCTAAAAGCCAGAATAAAAATCATTGTGCCAGCTTTTGTCTTTCCCTTTAGCAAAACATCATTCAGTACAATAAAAGCACCAGAGTGACTGACGTGTTTTAATACTGATCTGAAAATCAGGTTTGCTCTCCCTTAACAGTCAAAGTCATGCTTTGTGATGTATCAAATAAAAGAATACACATGGGACGGCATGTCTGAACTTGTATGTTCTCGTTTTTACTTCCACATACAGTGGCAGAACATTTCCCAACATTCCTAAGCACTTCTCAACTACAGAATCTCTAATGAACAAAAATAACATTTATATGTGCATATGCATATAAGACAAGAACAGTCCTATACTAAGGAACTTTTGCAATGATGTTTCAATGTAAAAAGGGTCGCAGTGTTTAGGTGGTTTTCTAATTCTGGATGAGCGACATGGACTCTGAACCACCACTGTCAACCCTCCACTGTCCTCTTGAGCAGCCTCAGGAACTGCTTGCTTTTCCTCTTCTGGTGCACGGGGTGAAATCGGGGTGTCAGTCACTGAACAGTCAGTCTCTTTACCAAGTTCCTCCTCTTTAACCCGGGCTCTCAACTGATCACTGTGTCTCCTGAATATGACATCTGTGTTCCATCCCTGAACCATGTATGACACTGGCCCTGTCTGCTCTACTATCATTCCCGAAATCCATTTATTTCCTCCTCCTGTGGTATTATGCAGGTACACTGCATCCTCCACAGAAAAAGGCCTCTCCACAGCCTGTTGGCTTCCTACGAACAGTGGCAGGGAGATCTGGATGAACAAAGTCTAGTTGAGTGCGTACATGTCTGTTTAGAAAGAGATCTGCCAGCGATTGGCCTGTAGTGCAGTTTGAAGTAGTGCGATACTGCATTAGGAAGAGTAAGATTCCAAGAGTAATCTTCCAAGTCCATTGTCATGTCTTTGTTATGGATTCCGCTCATGAAATGGTTGCGTAATGCCTTGTCCAACTCACAGCTCCGCCACCGTCTCATCAGCTCTTTGACTGCAATGATTAAAACGAATTCTTTCCACAATCAGCAAAGGCTTAGGCTCAAAATGACATTTTAAAGTGTCTACAATGTCTTTGTAAGACTTATCCTACGGTTTTTCTGGTTGTACCAAATTTCTCAGTAAACCATAGGTAGTTGCTCCCATCATCCTCAGCAGCATTGCAACCTGCCTCTCCTGGCTTATGTCATTTGCCACAAAGAACTGTTCCAGCTGTTCAATGTAAGCTGGCCAAGACTTACCAAATGTGCCACTTACCAAAATTGCAAATTTAATTCATTTAATACATCACATGCTTAGATTATTAAAAATTTTACTGATATGCAAAGAGCTGCACATTCCGTTCACTTTTACCCAATTTATCATTTTGCGTGAATTACTCATTTTGCATGAATGTTACTTTTTAATTGTGAGAATTAGAAGGTTAGAAATGTTCTTGGCTGGATTTCAACCTTTTGCCACTTATTTATTTTATACTACTTTTATAATGCAAAGTAAGGTCTTAGAACTAGGTTGCTTGTGCAGTATAAGGTCATTTTTAGTCAAATCTCTATTATTTTCTTACTTGTGTTTTGTGTTATTACTAATCCTTTTCACATACCCTTCTACATATCCATTCAAGCCTTTTACCCACAGATCTCTGTGTGAACCTTTTGCCACTTACTTATTTTATACTACTTTTATAATGCAAAGTAAGGTCTTAGAACTAGGTTGCTTGTGCAGTATAAGGTCATTTTTAGTCAAATCTCTGTGTGAACCTTTTGTGAGCAGACCTATCTCATACATCACTCATTTTGGGAGTACAGAACATGCCCTTAACTACAAGAATGGAAATGTAAATGGTTGGAAGAACTCTGAAAACTTGAGGTGGAGTTCTGGCCTGCTTTGTGATAGATAGCCAGACCCCCCACTAAAGATTCATGGTTAGGAGCTGACGGATAGTAGGGAGGAGATGAGGAGCTGGTGGTTGCAGAAATGTCATCATTAGTGGAGAACGTGAATTTAAAGGAAGTTTTTTGGCCCCCGTTACCCCACTGTCTCTCAGTTTGGCCACTTGCCAATTCCCACCAACTAGCTAACTTTCGTCACAAAACATAGCCACAACCAGGCAGGGTGAAGGCTAACATGTGCTTCCTCTAAGACGCATGAAGCCAACCACCATATCGTCTTGAACTACAGCTAAGTCACAGGACAGCTGAAGCACTAACTGTCTTTTTCCACATACGTGAGCTCATAGACACCCATGATAGGCTAGTGTTGCTCTGATTGACAGAAGACAGTGTATTGTCATCCCTCCCACCCAGACAGCATGGCCAATTTTGCTCTCTTGGACTCCTAGCCACAGATGGCTGTGGCATTATTGGGATTTGTATTGGCAATCAATGCTTTTCTCTTGTACCACTCAGAAGAATGTGGTACTTCATGCGCTTAAGGCACGTTCTCGTGTCCTTCAGTTATTTCATATCTCCATATTAAGGATGGCTCTCATACAAAGTTGTTGATTTTTACAATACAAGTGAACAGGATTTGTTTTAGCAGTGTGTAATGCTACTGACCAGAGAAAACTTCATCCGTCTGTCTGAAGGTTTCCATTAAAACACTGACACGACAGAGCTTTGGGCTACAAAAAACTCCATATTTGGAACCAGGGAAACAGTTCATAGATCATCTTCCTGTAGAGCCAATGGAGCACTTACGCATTCACAAAGTGGCACTGTGTGGATTAGATCTAAAATCTCATCCAGCATTAGAAGGCACCAGTAAAGGGATAAGTCAGGTTTCACTGAGTTATAGTGAAAATATATAAATAAAGACAGAATGAGTTTGACCACAGGGTGGACTTTAATGCATTCTAAGAATAGTCAGCGTCACCCATGTGACTTCAGCTACACCAGGACACACAACACAAACTCATGTTATTGGTCTAACTGCTTATGTGTGTTATAAATGATGATACGATGAATTAAAGAGTTTCCAGTAGCCTGCAAGACACACCACACTCAGTATGATTAGCTGTTTCAGATCACTTGACAAAAACATGAGTGTTGTAAATGTGATTTCAGCATAATTAAAGGAAATTTCTGGGATTTTGCCAAGCCTTTTGTCCAATAGAGATCATTTTGTTGCAGGGTCTATATGAGGTATGAAACATTGCAACTGTGGATAAAGAGGCCAAAATGTCAAACACAGGTGTTTGCTTCAGGTACTGACAGGTATAAAGGGCAATATATTAAAAATGCATGCTGAAGGAAAATACTTGCAGACTGAGTCACTGAAAGAGAGATGTAAAAGAAAAAAATGCCATAGCTCTTATCATAGCTCTCATAAAGAGATTGGGAGGGAATGCTCTGACACCAGTGATAAAACACAGTGTTTGGGATTCACTGTTAAACAGCCTGTGATGTAAATCTGGTTGTCCACATGCACTCCCCAACCAAATACTGAGAATAGCAGTGAGTGGGAGGAAGGAAAAGGAGGGACAGTGTTAAAAATAGAAGAGCCACGAGTTAGCAGAGAGCCTATAGTGAAAATGCTGACGATAAAAGCTTCCCCAGGTGGAGACGCCGACGATAATTCTGTAAGCTCCACTAATGCCTGGGCCACACTAGAGGATAATCAGGCTGATCTTAAGGCCAAGTACCCCCTTACGACAACCATAACAGGTTTCCAGATGTTATGCTGGTCTTAAAATATCACCTTCCTAGATTATATTGCGGT
Organism: Pangasianodon hypophthalmus; assembly: GCF_027358585.1. Lineage (NCBI taxonomy): Eukaryota > Metazoa > Chordata > Actinopteri > Siluriformes > Pangasiidae > Pangasianodon > Pangasianodon hypophthalmus. The sequence goes on from NC_069717.1 coordinate 23,700,005, forward strand.
GTGACGTGTGTAAAATTCAATCTTAACCTCTTCAATCTACTCCAATCGTGACTGCCACAATCACGCATGATTAAAATGACTTGACGTCCTCTAGTGTTTTGTGTGAAAACACAATATCATGTGTAAAAGACAACCAATAACAGCCACACTGAACTGTCATCCTCCATGTTCATTTAGATCTAAAGTCACATTTGTTCATTAGAGTTCTGAGAGTTAGGAACACTGGTCGGGATTGATTTGTGAGCTTAATCTGAAAGTTTGTAGTGTTTTACTCTGAGCTAATCTTGTTGTGTAGGGATTTGATTCAAGACCAAAACTCTGTGATATTCATCTCATTATATTTGTGGTGTTTTACATTCTTAACGTTGACTAGAATTATACTAAGGGTGCCAACACACTTAGTCCAAATACATGAATCTGTACCAGGATCGGGCTTGTTTTGGGAAGGGTGTCATCATCACAGGTTTGTCTTCACACATATTCCTTCTGAAGTCATCAATCTGGGTTCTGTGATCAAAGACAAAAATAGAGCTTTTTGCAACAAACACTCATTGTGGTTTTGGTGGAAAAACAAGCATGGTTACACACAAAAGAACCAAATCCTCAATGTTAAGTATGGTGCAGGATCTGTGATGATCCTAGACCGCATGAATTACCAGAAGATTTTAAATGACTGATTCTGCCTTGAAGCTACAGCTGGGTTGTGGTTGGATCTTCCAGCAGGCATATGATCCAAAACATACATCCAAAACCACACAAAATAGTTCAATGACCACAGAATGAAGCTTTTGACATGAACATTGAAAACAAGTGAGGTGAACTGAAGATGACAATCCACAAGAGAGGACCCTGAAGGATCTGTTCTCAGATTCCTTGCTCTGTAAAGGTAGCTTGAGGTCAAACTTCTACAAAACTGAATATATTAGATGGAGGGGGGACATAAAGCAAAGTACAAGCAAGTAACACCTCTGTGCCACACTAATTCATGTCCAGTCTCAGTAATTAAGCACTCCCATCCTCTCACATGTTGTATGTGTTTTACTGTGTGCAGGTGAACCTATAGAGAGACAGTCACACCCAGTTTATGCGGTGTAGGATGAAGGCTGGTTTATACTTCTGTATTGAAATGGATTTGCGTATTTGTGCTGCCACACAGAGAGGGAGTTTATGGGTAAAAGTAGCTTGCAGAGGCACAGTGAAGGGAAGATATGCAGTCCTCCAGAATCCTAACAGTGTGATGTGTGTATCTATGGTGCTGTGCAGCAACCAGCCTTCAGATGAATGCTGATAGTTTGTTGTAAGGAGGTGTGTCTGTGTGAATACCTGGAAACATGATGAGACGTTGTGACCCCTGTTGTGAACCACAGGATTTATCAAGGATTTCAGGGTAATACTGCCAGTATAATTCTTTAACCTGAGGCCAACCTGGAATCGTTCTGATGCAGTGCTATAATGAGCACAAAGTAGCTGGTGATGTACATATATATGCTTCACGGTGGTGCAATGCACCTCTGTGCTGTAACCATAGTATGCATTACTCTTTCTGAATCCTGAAGCCTGCTGCATTACACAAAGAACAAGTATGTATTCTGGCCTGAATGTTGGTTGGTGACTTACTTAATTTTGGTCAAGGGGAGAAACATGATGCGCTACATTAGAAACTTATCATATACTCATTATTCTGATCCTTATTCTGCATTAATGCACTTGATTATATTATGTTATAGTACCTTTTTTATCTAGTCAGATTTTAAGAAATGTCACCTGTTTTTCGTCAACTGTCCAGTTTCGGTGAGCCTGTGCCCACTGTAGCCTCAGATTCATGTTTATGGCTGACTGGAGTGGAACCTGATGTTGTCTTCTGCTGCCCATCCACAGAGATTGGTTATTTGAGTTACCATGGCCTTTTTGTCAGCTGAAACCAGCCTGGCCATTCTCCTCTGACCTCTCATCATCAACACTTTTCCACCCACAAAACGGCTGCTCTTTGGATGTTTTTTGTTTTTCATACCATTCTGTGTAAACTCTAGAAACCAGAGTTGAGATCATCAGTTTCTAGAACGCTCAAACCAGCTCGTCTGCCACCAATAACCATGCCATGGTCAAAGTCACTGAGATCACATTTTTCCCCATTCTGATGTTTGATGTGAACATTAACTGAAGCTCTTCACCTGAATCTGCATGATTTTATGAACTGTGCTGCTGCTACATGATTGGCTGTCTGGGTAATTATATGAATAAGAAGGGGTAAAGTTGTTTGTCGTGAATGAACATACTGCATATATAATTATATAGCAATTATATTGCTAACAAGCACTACTCACAGTTTTTGAAACTCTTTAGTCCACATACAACACTGTTATGCCAACTGTGTGAGACATTTTGAAATATATGCAAAATTAGCAATTGTAGAAAATTGTACACAGGTCACAGATTAAGTTTTAGTGCACAGAGAAAGAAAGAGAGAGTGAGAGAGAGAGAATGAGAGAGAGAGCCTCAAGAGCACTGCATCTCTTATTACTATGAACTGCTCTCAGCTCTAGAGATTAATGAAGTGCGTGGACATACGTTCAAAAGGGGAAGTGATGAGTAATAAAAAAATTGCTGTGCTGCCGTTGGTCAAAGAACATTGAGGGAGACTGCTACACGTTTATGGTCAGTTGACCAATACACGTTCAGCAAGAGCCAATGCCAATATGGATTGCAATTGAAATGCATTATTTTAATTATTTAATTATTTTATTTATTTTATTATTTTAATAGATTAAATTATTTAATCTTAAACAATATTAAAATTCATATTGTTGGCATACTAATTAAACATTTCCATTTCAAAATGTCATGCTAAAACTAGTCATAACACAGGAGCTATATTTTTGTTACCACTGTGCAATTTAATTACTTAGCTACAGTCGCTACCTTTAATACGTAATGGATCACTGTCATATTGATGAAACAAAGAATTGTAAGATTCTTTTGCAATCTGAATAGGTATTTGGACTGGCAAGATGCAAGCATGCAAATAGCCGAAATACGCATGTAAGTTCCGTTAATACATTTGGAACAACAGTGCTGCCCCATTTAGATCCAGAGTGATTATTGCACCTAGTGGTCAAAAATAAGAACTGCAACAAGTGCTAATTCTAGAGGCCCTTTGGGGCAGGAATCGTGCTACCCCATGCTTGCTCTGTGAACAAATACAATGGCGGACAGTCAATGAAAGGGTTGCCAGGGTTGCTGGTTTTTTGTTTTTTTTTTATGTCAAATTGAGGTAGTTTAACACTCTGTGGCTGCCAAGATCTTGTTTATATAGCAAATAATTGGAATTAAATCTAACAGTAGCAAAGTGTAAGTGTCTATCATATAGAGAGCCATTTTCTATTGTAAGATATATTGCAAAGATTAGGGAAAAAAAAGTGGGATTGAGGAGCAGATCATGCCTGTACATCAGAAATGCGTGTAAACCACCATGACCTTCTTTCCCACACAAGTCTTTTGTGTGGTTTTTGATACGTAGTTGGGATGGAAATTTTGCTGAAACCTGGCAAACACACGCATTGTATCGAACACAGCTGAACGAAAGTATGAATAAAATAGCTCAAAACAAGCTGCTAGATTGTATGCTTGATGACTGAATGTTGTCAACTCTCAATCACCTAGAATGTGTAATTTACACTATCTATTCCCTAGATAATTAAAATCCCACCACATGCACTATATAGGGCACTATTGTGGTAATGTTACTGTGTTGTACAGATCTCTGAAAACATAGTGGAGATAATCCGGTCTGCTCATGAAATTCCAGAAAGTATTGCAACAGGGTATACTAATAACCTAGAATACACATAATGCACAAACCCATTAGTACGGAATATGGAGTAGGACATTTTTTAGGACATTTTTTGGTCATTTGCCAGACATTCAGAACAGCGGGTTTTGCAAGACTTCCATACATTACACATTTTCAAACAAAAAGTTACAATAGTTTAAATTAAGTATGGAAAGTTGAAAAATAATTTTAAATTTTTTAGGTAGATGGAAGGCTGACACTAATCACACTGCCACGACTTGTCATAAGAGACATGAAAGAAGAGAATGAAAGGCAAAAGTGTCCAAAAAAAAAAAAAAACAAGTACATATCCAAGACCAAAAAAACCAAAGTCAAAAACAGGAAAAAAGCAAAAACCGAAAGAACAAAGACAAGATCATTCACAGAAAATACAAAATAACAAAATGTATCATAATTACGCCAAGAGAGCACAACCAAGACAAAGCAAAGACTGAGGTTAATTGATAAGTTTATATACTGAGGTAAATGAGGCCAGATGTGCAACAGAAGAAAGATCAATCATGTGGCAGGGGAACTTGATTGATTGGGGAACTTGAGCGATTGTACTTGGAAGTGGGTGTGATTGCCAGTTGAGGATTTGCACACGAATCATGCCAATGACCTCTGTACTTTTAAAGCCCATTTCATTATGAATATATGCAGCACTGTGCAAAACTCTTAGGTACTCTGCGTTTTTAATATACATTTTGTCTTATGCCCCTAAATTATGTCTACTGCATTAGTGTATCGGTAGAAAAGAAAAAAAATAGATTACCAAACAATATTCAATCCAATGTTATCAAAACATTTTTGTAATTGGCCCATAATGGCCCATATTAAGTAACCAGAAACCACATTTCTGACAAAAACATTTGCATTATATTATTTTTCATTACGCTTTCAATTTACTACATTTCTGTAGCAATGTTGTCAGAAAAACCAAATATAGACCCAATATAAGTACTACCTCTAACATAAGGCAGAAGACAGTGACAGAGAGGAGAGGGAACAAGAAAGAGAGAAAGAAAGAGAGAGAGAGAGAGAGAGAGAGAGAGAGAGAGAGAGAGAGACGCCTGGCATGCCGGATGGGCCTGCTGAGGAGCCTGTGTCATCGGTAGCAGTTAAAAGCAAACCGCAGGTCAATAATTAGCACTGTCAGTATTGCCATGACCTTCTGCTGATGAGCTAAAAGAAGGAGAGTGATACCAGGAGAGAGAAAAACATGAGAGAACGAAAGTGACAGAGAGAGAGGAGAGAGCAGGAAAGAAGAAGAGATTGAAGTCAAGACAGGAAAGGAAGGAGCTAAAACAAAGCTGGAATAGTATACATGGGGGTGGAAAAGAGAGAGACCTCTTCCCAGCATGCTCCACTCTAAAAGTGAAACGGTGGGACACAGGCTGATTCTCCATCTGTTATCAGCAGTGTCAGAGAGGGAGGGAGTGGAAGGGTTCAGGTAGCGAAAAGTGACTCTAATGCAAGACAGATGGCAAGAGACACAGAGAAAGATCAATTGGAAGTAGAGACGATTGAGTTTTACTAAAAATGTGATGGAATTTTTTGGTACTAACCCCCTGGTATGCTGTGATAATTATATTTGTAACATTTCCATACATATCCGCCAGGAGCAAAAAAATAAAATTACAGGGAAATAAGAGCAAAAAGATGTTAAGCACGGAATGCTGTCTGCTGCAAGGCAAGGAAAGGAGACTAAAGAAGATGGTCCTAAAATAACTCTGCTCTACTAGACACAACTATACTTGCCTATGCATAGATTCATCCGAATCTGATCTCTACAACTACAAGGTTCATACATACTTTAATTAATGCAAGTGCTGTCATGTTATATAAGAGGTTTCTTATATTTCTTTATTATTATTTTTACTTATAGGCTTATGCAATACCACATTTAGTTAATAAGATTAACAGAAGATGATTACAGACACATAAACAAATGCATACATAAACAGACATCTGTGATCTCTGTACTATTGAACCAGCTCCACAGCGTTTGAGACCTACATAAAGAACTATTATGTGTTACTAATGACTAACTTGCCTCGTGGGAGAACAGGGAATAGAGAAGGGGGTGAACACGTGTAATAATGTATGTGTAATGAGTGTGACGCACAGAGGTGTGAATGAATATTAATCATACTTTTACATAGCTGTCTTTGAACATAAAAGTGATGGTATACAAGTTTGCGTTTCCTAGCGAAAGAATTAGTCAAGTTAAGCAATCATAAAGCTAGTTAAGCAATCATAAAACTAGTAAAAGGAGTTACTAACTAGTTGTTAGGGAGTTTATTTACATTTTGGATTAAGCTTAGAGCAGTCACATTGCAGGTCACAGTTCAACAACTCAACACATCAATCATCACAGCTTTCCTCAGCTGCAATTTATCCATTTTATGTACACGCATTTACGTATGTAAATTATTTACAACCAACCAAAAGACTTGCTACAGTGCTAGAGACATTCTGTTAGGGATGTGAAGGGCTGAATGTTACAGACTTTCGTAAAAATTTTTATTTCATTTCTGGTCTGATTACTGAAGTGACGATATGGATTGTTAAAAAAAGACAAGAATGTTTAAAGATGAATGCAAAGAGAATTATGTAGTTATTCTCTGCTTCAAGTTCAAAATCAACTCTCAATTTTTTAGAGTTTGTGGCAGTAAAAGTGCCACCCAAAAGTGCTCATGTTAAGTTCAACCACTTTTAATTAACCTGAAGTCAAAGACAAAACAAACTCCACTCTCAATTACTACAGTAACTAAGACTTCTAATATTTTTAATATTAATATTCACTCACTTGGGTCCCTGGAGGACTAGTGGTTAGGCCTCAGCGATCTCACTGCAGATTTTTACATGTGTTTAGCAAGTATAACTTCACTGAGAAGTGTGTGTGTGGTGTATGAACTGGCTGTCGGCCCCCACTTGACGAGTTTCAGCACTGGATCTGTTTGGAAAACAACATATTATGGGATGCTGATAAAGACTATGGTGATGAAGAATAACTTATGTAAGTAGAAAATAAGACCATATACAGAAATAGGAAATAAATCCTCCTATGTTAATCTATAACCAATCATATGTTTTATGCTTTGTTCTCTGCTGTATGAATAATTCAAATATCACTCCTTGTATACCCTTGTCTAGTGCAAGGTCTTTTCTAGCGCTCTGGGGTAAGGTCTAGTATCGTAAGTCTACCCAGGCTTGTGATTAAGTACTTTTCTGATTAATAAAATATTTGCTTGAGCATATTCAAGTGTTGGTAGTGATCTTTCACTTTACAGGTGAATTTCCACCACAGGAAAAATGGAGAACCCTGAGGAAACTCTCACAGACACTGGGAGAACATGCACAGAAACCCTGCACAGACAGCTCAGAATGAAACAGGGGACTCTGCAACCCGCTGCTCCACCCTACCACCTAATATGTTTATGAAGACTTTCTAGCACTTTCCACAAGACTTTGGCACGTGGCTGTGGGGATTTGTGCTCATTCAGCCACAACAGCATTAGTGAGGTCAGGCACTGAGGTCGGTGAGGAGGCCTGGGGTGCAGTCAGTGTTCCAGTTCACCCCAAAGGTGTTCAGTGGGGTTGAGGTCAGGGCTCTGCACAGGACACTCGAGTTCTTCCACGCCAACTTTGGCAAACTATGTCTTCATTGAGCTTGCTTTGTGTACAGGGGCTTTTGTCATGCTGGAATATGTTTGTGCCTCTTAATTCCAGGGAAAGGTAATCATAATGCTACAGTATACAATGACAATTGTGTTCTTCCAACTTTCTTTTTGTATTCACGTGTGTAGGTTGATGAATGCCAATCACCTGCAAATTATCAAGCATGTGCACGGCACAGCTGATTTGCATGTAGTGACGCTCACAAAACTCCATAAAAGTGCACAGACAGCTGCATGTACGAAATGGTCGATCAGGGTAAAGCTGGAAAAACAGAAGAGGAAGTTTTTTGACTCAAAAGCCTGAAAAACAGAAGTGGAAATTATTTTGACTCACTACTATGCCAATAAAAGGAATTAATTATACATAATGTTAATAATAAAAAGTGAGCGCTAAATCTTGTAAGCTGAGGCATTTGTTTGTGGTGAACGGCTATGTGCACATAGACCGGGTACATCTTCCGTTTATATGGCAGCATTTCTTTTGTTATAATTGAATGATTAGTTTTATTTGTCTTACTTTATGGGTTTGTGTTGGCTTGCTTTATTTATTTTTTTATATTGTTTAATTAAAGCCAATAATATGAAATGACTGGATTTCACAAAATTTTCTAGATGGTATTCTTAGTCCCTCACATAGTGAACTAGTATGAATATGTGTGAGACTCCAAAGCACTTCTATAAGTAGCTCTGGATAAGGACATCTACTAAATGCTGTAAATGTAATTAAAATAAGCAATTCAAACACAACTGTATATTCCATATACAAAAGTGCAGCAATTCAATCAAATTATATGATTTGAAGTCAATGAAGTCGCGGTTTAGTCTTCTTATGCGTAAATTTACACGCATTCAGGAGCAGGAGCAGGATACAAACATTTTTCCAAATTTACCAGATTTTATGAATACCAAATTTCTTGTGTAAACATTTGTACTAACAATTAACTCATAAATCTGTTCGTATCCAGCTTGATGAATGAGACCCAGTGTTTGTAATATTGTAAGATTACAAAGATCTGCTACTGAACCCTGAGGTACACCTGGAGTGAAATTAAATGGTCAGTTTATTTCAAAAGTCAAAATCTTTTAATTGGTCTCCACTTAAAAATGATGATCAGTGTTGTAGATAAGGAGTGAAAGTTTTCTTTGTCCAGCTGACTTTTAGACACTAATGAACAAAAGAGGGAGAGTGAACCACAGTGAAGAATCAAGAAACTCTTGAGAGGAAACTACGGGGCTGAGCTGCAGCTGGCTGCAATAAGAGCGCAAACATAATTATATGAGCCGGGCTGAGAGGGCTGCTTACTGTGGCAAGCAGGAAGACACATGCTGAGGCTCATTCTCTCTAGTTGCTCCTTTCATTACAGCGCATTTCACCCAAGGACACAGGAAAGCATCAGCAAACACCTTAACCTTTCAGTGATTAATATTATACCTGATTTAGTTTTTTCCAAAGCAGGGAGACTTCTGTCAGGGGATGGAAATTATTTATCAATATAAGAGTAGGCATACAGTTGGACAAAAACTGCAAACGTCAGTTATTTGTTGTATTGCATAGGCACAGGAATACACGCATCACATTAATACGCTGTATTTACACATTATATGTATAAGTCTCATGCATAATTTATTATTATCGCTTCCTTCAGACGCACACACATTTGTCTTACAAACCTTGTGGGGATTTTCCAGTGAAATCATTATTAATGCAGCTAATCAGAGCTCTGCTACACCTAAATATATCTAACATTAACATCAAAAGGAAACATTTAGGCTCTTTTATTTATTTGGGGAAAAAACATCAGATACTCCTATCCTTGTGGGGACATCTGGTGCCCACCAAGATATAAAAACATGCCCACACACATACACACAAATGCCTCACGACCCTGTACAACAAATCAGCATGTTTGTTTAGTACTCCCACACAGCAAAGGCAGATATTCTCTTGCTGTAATGCTCCATGCTGCACACACTCACATTCACACACACAAATTATAACAGAGCAGCCCACACAGTGGCTAGCTATACATCGAAGAAAAGTGTACCCAATGAAATCAGAGGAAAGCTGGATTAGAGCCTCCAAATCTCCTCACACACCATCATATATGCAGTGGATTAAAAGAGAGAAATAGTGGCCATTATTAATGTAGAATTTGTTATAGTATGGTTGTACTGTATTAAACCTGGGACACGGCCACTGGTCAGGCCTCTCCTACCCTGTAACTCCATAACATATGTGACCTGTGTTCAGGTGCCATCTTCCTTAGAAGTTAGTATATGCAACAAACCAACCAGAGGCATGGATATGATAAGAGCTACTTACTGTCTCCGTAGAGTAGCTGTGCTGTTGGTTCCAGTGCTATCATTCCTCTCCAGCCTTCCCCTCTCCTTCTCCACGGGAGCTGAACCACATGATAGGCCTCGGCTCAGCCTGGTGTGGGTCCTCCGAGCGGGGCCAGGGACTGTAGACGATGGTACGTTACTGCTGTTGTTATGGTGGACACTGCTGGCGTTGTGGTTCATCAAAGACGATGGTCCACTGGACTTTGAGTTCTGTTCATGATTGTGGTTCTGCGTGGAGCTGTCAGCTCCAGGTTTCCTGTCCAAGCGGAGGTCCTGGTTCTCCTGGTTGACTCGGTCGAGCTGTGTCTCGAGCTCCTCAATGCGCCGGCGTTGTGTCTCCAGGAGCTTGGCCTGGTTCTCAATTATATTATTGAGCTCCAGGAGGTACTCCACAGCCCGGCTAGGGCTGTCTGGGTTTGACTCCATGGCCCAGGCTTTGGTACCAGATGCAAGGTCACTCCTAAAAAGCGTAATTTTCAGTCCCCCCCCCCACTGAATTAGTCGGGGGTGATAAATTAAAAGATTATCAATGGAAGAGCAAAATGGTGATTTTGATGGACTCAGTAGTAGAAACCAACTATGAACGTTCAACTAAACTGACCATTGTTACAGTCTGGCTCATCGTCAGTGTTGATGCCTTAAGGCATATTGGAGATTTGCAATAATAATCATTGGCAAGTTTTCTTCAGTGTAGATACACAGAGTCAATAGTGTGTTTCACATCTTCTCAGATGTACATTGTTCAGCTACTTCACAAAACTATACAAAGGAAAAGTAGGCAGGGTGAAAACAAATGGGCCTTTTTGCCCCCTTCAGCACAGATATCCATTTAAGTCTGAAGAAGTGAGAACAGTAAGGAAATGCTGAGAATGACTGTTGCAATAGAGACAAGCGAGATAATGAGGAAAAGTCAGTCCACCATTTTGAGCTTTGCTGCACTCAGCACAACTCCCACACGCAGAGCTAACAGCTCTGAGGAGGCCGGAAACAACAACAATAACGTGTCTGAAGAGGCTTTGAGCCTTTTTTAAAAAAAACAAACAAACAAAAAAAAACTTTATTCATTAATTTAACATCTTGAGAAACTCAATGTCAATTCATATAAACAAGAAGAAAAAGTAAAAAATCACGAAGACTGAGACCTGAAACTGTAAAATGTAATGTTGCGTAAACAAGTAGTTTTACTCACAACTAAACAAAGTCAATATATATTTTTACATTGTATATATTTTGTTTTAAGTATCCTATTAACAAAGATGGATACTTAGAGGAGAAAAAAACAGGTTCAAAATGTTCTGTAGTCTACTTACAGTGCTTCATTTCTCCTCTTCACCCCATGGTGTAAGTTTGCCGTTGTACGCGACCGTTTTTCTTTCTTTCTTTCTTTCCTTTTTGTTCAATGCAGCGCGCGCTTCCCGCCCTTTCCTCTCAGGTAACTCGCAGTGAAATCATGTTGGCACGCGCGCATGTTTTCGTCCTCAGGCTGATCTATCGTCAAAATGTAAGATTTGATTTCTTCTTTTTAAAAAAAAAAACAAACAAACTGTGATATTGATAAAGGATGAAGTATGGAGTGTGAAGAAATGACACAAATAAGCGTCGGAATGATCAAAAGTTCTGTCAGTCAGCCGGTGAGTCGGTGAATTTGTACATCAGAATCCATTTTCTTAGCATTTCTTAGCATTTCTCCACTCACTCATTCGCAGTTCTCACTCCTGTGTGTTTTTGTTAAGCCGAGCGACTAGCAGGTCCTTGTTACACACACACACTCACACACACACACACACACTCACTGCGGAGAAGGGAAGATGTAGAGGGAGAAAGAAAAACCCCACGACGCTAATAACGCAGTTCCTCAGCGTCACGATTCATGAGGCTAGTTCACAGGTGCATCCTACCTACGCGCGACTGCTTGAGCTTCACCGCTGCTGTTGGTCAAGCTGTCCGTTTCACTGGTGGTGAAGTGATGGGGGAACATCATCAAACAGCCAAAACAAAAAAACACAGTTTCAAGTTAGAAGTAAACACAAAGAAGTCTCTCAGGTGCTGAGCTCAAGAACGTCAAAAGAAATAAAATAGAGAAATATATTCCAGTGACAGGCGTCCAGTTCTGTGATGGACAATGAAGAGTAGGGATGCTCTCTTTCTCTCTCTCTCTCTCTCTCTCCATCTCTCTCTGCCTTCCTCCCTCCCCACTCTTTGGCGCATCATATACCTACATGTTTCCAAAAAAAAAAAAAAATCCTTTACAAAGTCTGTACTTCTCTCTCTCTCTCTCTCTCTCTCTCTCTCTTTGCCTTCCTCCCTCCCTACTCTTTGGCGCATCATATACCTAAATATTTCCGAAAAGATCCTTTACAAAGTCTGTACTTCTCTTTCTCTCTCTCTCTTTCTCTCTCTCTCTTTCTGATAAATCAGTTATGAATTTTAAAGGGGTCAGTATATAGCATAGAAGAAATAAAGGTGAGTAAACCCAAAGTGAGTATGTAACTTGTTGTGAAGGAAATGTACAATTATTTTTGCTATATTTATATCCCCCCAGCAGTTCTCCCTACAGGGGATAAACAAGTCAGTTTAAATAACAGAGCAACGATTACACCATCCTCCACCCAACTTGGTGGAGAGAGTTTTTGTAAGGCCTGTTTTATTGGAAGTGTGTTTTTCATCAGCCAGAGATAGCTTAGGACTGAGATATGACAGATGTTCCCAAAAGTTAAAATGGCTGATGCTTAACGTGGCACAAAATGTAATGGTTGTTTAACTAGATGTTCATTTATGGCAATGGTCATAATATAGGTAAGAAAATATGAACTATTTTGAGAGAAAAGAGAGAAATATATGGGAAGCCATGTTCCACCTCCTGAAGGTCATTCGCTACTCAGCAAGATGTGTTTTCATCCAACTGGGTAGATAAAATGGAGAGAGAACTCATAGATGCTCTACAACTGAAGCAAAATATTATTATAATATTAATTTTAACCAATGCATCATAAAAACGTTTTCATTGGCGTCTGTAATAAATCAGACAAGGCATTTTTGGTCATTTGAACTGATCTGCAACTACATAGTTGATTAGATAGAGGACTGAGTTTTTTTGGGAATTAATTCTATATGTTCCCTCTTATCTTCGATACAGATTGTCTTTTTATATATATGGCTCTTTGGCGCGTTACTTCCTGCACTCTAAATCCTCCAATTCAATAAGCCTAAAGGAAAGACACTGTAACCCTCACACCTTTTACGGTCTATGGCTGTATGTGAACAAGTGTGGTATCGTAAGCGTGGTATGGTCATATTCATTAAGTACTTTTTGCCTCCATCTGGTGTTCAGATTTGAAAGTTGCCATTTAAAAAAGTATTGCTGCGGCAGATGTTAGTTTTAATGGAGTAATCTGTTCCAGTGTGTTTGGATTTTCACCCCAGCTAATAAAAAAAAGTATCTGCCATTTTGTTGTATGTTCTGAACAGCTAAAGATAGGAAAAAGACAAAGTGATTTTTTTTTTCCAAACTTCAACTTGGTTTGGTGAACCTGTGCCCGCTATAGCTGCAGATTCCTGTTCTTGGCTGAAACCCGATGAGCAGAACCCGATGTGGTCTTCCGCTATTGTAGCTCATCCACTATAACGTTCAACATGTTGTGCATTCTGACATGCTTTTCTGCTCACTACGGTTGTAAAGAGTGGTCGTTTGAGTTACCATAGCATTACTGTCAGCTTCAACCAGTCTGGCCATTCTCCTCTGACCTCCCAAAAGTGCCAATAATTCTGGAGATGGCCACATGAAACGAGAACGATAGAAGAAATAAAATTCTGTTTGCAGATCAGTTCTCATTCTACAAATACTTCAGATGTTAGTAATCATATTAGTTAAATCTCTGTATTATGAAATTATTCCATTTCCTTCCCCAACTTTTGTGATGTTTTCTTAATAGCATCTCAAAGAAGAGGCCATGCCATTGTTTTATAGTAGATACATGAATCTTTATTACTTTAATATAATTTACTTTAATACAATTTGCATTTTGGTTACAACAGTATATAACATAATCATAAAAGAAATATAATAATATGTCTATTATATTCATGTTGATAATAAACTGTACACCTGTTAGATATTGATATTTATATATATTTACAATACATACATGGTCATAGATATATTTATATACCTGCACATATATAGCAAAAAGAGGAAAGGATCTCAAATGTAAAGCTGCGTCTGGCACTGGCTCATATCCTTTTTCTTATGATAGGTTTATGAATGCTCTTACTTTACAGCACACACAGCACACACTGAGACTGAAACTTAGCCCAGACCTGCTGGGAACGTAGAAACTATATGGCTATATGAATGCTTTAAAATGGTGACATCATACTGGTTACTAGTACACGTTTGGCATCTGGCACTCTAGTATTATTAAGTACAAAATTATTAGTTCTTCTCTAAACCTACTCCCATCTCATACCTCTGGAGAAAAAAAACATTTTATACGTCCATCTGAGAATTTCTCCTGAGGTATAGGAAAGAACACTAAGTAGTTAATAATTCATCTACACTGGTTTATGGCTGAGTAGCAGCATAATACGTGTATTGATGTCCATTGCCCTTATTTGATCATTTAGACATGACAAGTTAAAGACACAAACACACAAAAGTCCCCCTCTTCATCAACAAAGATAAAATATCACCTTGACAACCACTTCCAAGAGAGGCTTTACATGGTTTGCAAACAGAGGCTTGTGATTCCAGCTTCAAAGATTTACTGCAGTCTTTGGTAAAACAGGTATAATCAATAAAACAAACTCCTGAACTTAGTCCATATCCATGAGGTGCATATCCGTCCAGTGCAGAATGTCAAAGGAAGGAGGAGGGAGATGGGGACTGATGTCTTGAATGTGTCGTGTTGGAACACAGAGGGCACTTTTAGTTACTGTTTCATGATCTCTGCGTTTGGGATTAAATGTGTAGTGACACTCTGTGGCTGCTGGCTATTTCTGTTCCTCCGTAAATCCTCTACTTCACTGCTGCATAGTGTAATTTCAATACTTAACAATGGACACTGTAGGACAATGTGACTTTCACAGGCAATATAAAATATCGGTCATGTGGTTATTGCCATAGGCAATGGCTTATCGTTCATCAAGCGTTCATATTCTAGGCTACGCTCAAACCGAGGTCAGTGAGGTCATAAGGACAATGGTCAAGTGACAGGAAGATGTTTAACTGAGCCACAAAATGATAAGGTTCACTTAAAAGGCATAAAGCCTGTGGGACTCAAATGACTTTGAATCCTTTGAAGCATATGAGTGTGTAGTAAATACACATATTAACACGTCACATTGTTAATACACAACAATATGTTCAAAGGCCAAACCTTATAAATGTTATTTGGGTGAGGATTCCCAAGACAAAAGCGATACAATAAGTTGACGTGGTTAATGTGTTTTACACCACAGCGTTATTGAATTCTCAAATCTGATTGGCCAAAAAAGTGTTGATTAATTTTCTATAACAGCAGCTCTGACAATAGTTCCAGCTGCATTTCAAAACACAGGTTTAAATGAATGCATTCATTCTTATATGTTAGCATTTCGATACTAACAGCTCATTGTTACAAGACGCTCCTCATAGTAAAAAAAAGTTATTTAACAAAGAAAAAAGCATACTTGTTGATATGGTGAAGTTTTCCATTGAGAGAAATTTATTTAACATTAATAGAAGGAGTCTCCAGGGTCAGCACTTTGTAACAGACAGTTTTCTGCCACAGGAGAGTCTTCAGGAGGAATTTGAGATTTGCGGCTTCTCAGTAACCTGACAAGCTGCATTTTTTTTTTGTTTTATTAACGTCAAGAGAAAGAAAAAAAGAGAGGCTAGTGAGGGAACAACAGTTTATAGCTGCTAAGTGATAAAAACTTGTTTTGTGGATGTTTCATAACATTAAATGTAGCTATAAATGATTAAGCACGGCATGTCGTTCATTAATAAATTAAACATTGGAATCGTTGGGAATGCTGTGGTATAAGAGGAATAAAAACACTTCAGGTCATGCAGTTATAGGAAAGTAGTCAGCTTCTGGGTGCTAACGGTAACTCCTGCTTTGTGTCTGTCTGTGTCACATCGCCTCATTTTGACTTACTTTCCTATAACAGCACACCCCAAATGATTTATGCCATACATATTATTTGTAATGGAAATGTTTAATATATATAACATATCATTCATCTTTTTTTTTGCATATCAAAAATCTTGGCTTGTGGCATTTTATTGCTTCATATTTGCCCAACATTCTGAGGCAAAACTATATCTTTATTCAACCAGTCTTCCCTTCTATAATAACAAGCTTCAGAAAAAAGTCAGACAATTAAAGAGCAGAGAGGAAAGAGCAAAGTTGGCCCAGAGCTAAGAGGAAGAGTAGTACACAGCAAGCAGAATCTAAAAACAGGCACAAAGTATGACAAAAACATGAGGACAGATAACATCCCTCAAGCCTCCAACTGAGGAAGGAAAGCAAGAGACAGAAAGATGAAGCGGCAGCAGAGAAAAGCTCATCCTTACAAATATTTTGCCACTTTATGTTCTTCTTATTTAGCATTAGTATAAGGACCACAATATGGCTGTAGTCTCCAAAAGTGTAAAAAAAAAAAAAATAAATTAAAAAAATAAACTGAACATTTCAATAGCCTATTTTAAATTGTTAAAAGATTTCAAATAGTTGATGACATTATATGGCAAAAATTGCATCAATTCAGAACTGTGTCAGGTGATAGAATTCTCTCTCACTGCTTGCTCCTTTACTCTTCCTGTAAGTCTGTTTCTTTCCATTTCTCTACTGAGTGTGAGCAGACTGGATTTGAGCCAAGGACCCGGTGCTATGGTGCTTGTGGCTCCTGAACTGTACCTCTCATTGTTAGAGAACTTAGGGGGACTGGCAGCTGAACCACTAGCAGTCATTTCAGATTCTGGCTCTGTGAGTTGGAGTTCACGGGACATGAGAAAGGAGAATGGAGACTGATGGGATTCATGGGCAGAGAGGTGGTTGGACTGAACATTTTCTTGCCCTGGCAAAGACATGCCACCATAGGGTCGAGTGTCAACTTCCCACTGCCATGTTCTCTCTCTCCCCAAAACATTTGGCAGCATTTGCTCTGTCTCATTTTCTAACTCACCTTTCAGCTCTTGCCCATCACTCCTCGCCCTGTACTGTCCACCTCCCAAATTTCCCCAAGAGCTCTCCTCCTCCTGGCAGGTCTCTCGCAAAACCAGACTGTTTTTCACTCCTCCCCACTCCTTGGTGTCCAACTTCTCTTTTCTCTCCTGATTCCATTTCTGACTCAACTTTGCAAACCTCTGCTTACGAATGGGCATGTCCTTTTTTTTTCTCTCCCACTCTCTTTCTTGCTGGTCTTCCTCTCCCTGAGTCTCTTCCTCTCTCTCATTTTTTGGTTGTCTCTTTCTCTCCTCACTTTTACTCCTCCTCTCTGTCTCCTCTCTTGTCTCTCTCTGCCTATGTCGTCCTCTTGTCAATGGTTCACTGATATCCTCTCCATCGCTGTGTCTTCTGTGGATGTTACCGGGTAAACTGTGGGAGCGTTGTCTCCTCCTCCTGTCCTTTGACCTGTGACCTGTGACTTGTGTTCGTTTGGGGCTCTCCTCCCAGCCCTGGCGCTCTGTCCTTCCTCTCTGGCTGCGGGTCCTGCCTGTTCTTGGAGGTCTGGACATGGAATTCAGACGGTGGTGTTGGTGATTCACTGCAGCCAGATGCGGCTGCAGGGCTGAGGGCAGGGAGGAGATGGCTGCTCTTTGATCATGGCCTAGAGAAAGAGAAAAATTACAAAAAATACATACATGTGCATGTATATGTATATACATGCACATATATACATATGCATGCACATGTATGTATATGTCCTGACATTGCTCTGTTACCTAATATGTGCACTGTTCTAAGTTCATCCCTTGATTAGTTTTTCTTCACATACCATCATCCAGATTTAATATCTAGTACGTCCATCTGAGCCTTATTTTCCAAAGTCCGTTTTCTGTGTTTCCTGGTATTGACCCTCACCCATTTTCCTTGTTTTTTTTTAATTATAAAATAAAAATTTATTATTATAAATTGTCTGTGTTTATTAACCCAAATGATTATTGGGTTTCGCCTATTAAGCAATACTTGCATCCTGCCTTCCTGCACATTTCCTCACACAGTGATTGTCAGGCTTTGTTTACATTGTTGGATAGCTACAAGCCATAAAGAAACAGATATATGCAGCATCAGTTCAGTAGGTTTGTAGTAAAGTTTCACCATGTAAAGGGTTTCCCCGGCTGCCACACATGTTTTTGTACTATATAACTCAATACATTTGTCAACCTTCCAACATTCTACTTCTGTTTACCTTGTGTATGGCATATGGCATATAGGGTCAAACCAGACAATAAAGCTATTAAAAAACAATACCTTGTTTAAAAATATATGGGTTAAATGGTATTATGCTATACCTGAACATACCCTGAAAAATATCTTTAATTATTATTTTGGGTTCCATACAGGCTGCTCTACTCAAAAGCACTAACTCTCTTAGTTATTTTTAGTTGCAGTACAATTAGACAGCACAGGTTTCTAGACTAGAGACACTCAGTGAATGACTCCCAAATACAGTTAAAGAGGTACTGCACATAACGCAATAGAGAAAGAGTGGTAGAGAAAACAGGAAAATGGGAGAACTAACAGGAACGACTACCAACCGCGTGTTCTCGGTCCGCCCGATCACATAGAAGCAAGGCTCGCCCAGCTTGGAGTTGGTCATACAGAGAGAAAGACTGGAAAGCTCCACTGAGGGACAGACAAAGAAAGGGAAAGGGAGAGAGGGAAGAATGTAGAGAAGTAGAAAAAGTGCGAAGATTTCCATCACAGTTAAGAGGAAAGGAGTTTTCAAAAGATGAATATTTCAAATAAAAAAGGTTAAATGAAAAGGAGACAGAAGATCCAAGAGACAAGAAATAGTAAATGTTGGAGGCAGGAGATAAAATTGATCGAGAATGGAAGGGAAGGACAGGAAGAAGAATCAAGTCAAGAAATGTGAAAACATAAATTGATGAAAAGGTATATATATATATATATATATATATATATCAAAGCAAAAAGAAAGTGAATAAAAGGAAATTAAGAATGCAAAATAGAAAAGAACACAGGAAAAATGTTGTTAGTAATCTGTTAAAGAAAGAAAGAAAGAAATAGAACAGCCCATACACCCAGAATTGTCAGCCTTATATCATTACAGCAAAACTGCACTGCCATTTATGTCCAGCAATGTCTGCCTGTACCATTCTCTCACATTCATCACATGCTCAGCTCAAAACATCCTTCAAAACATGCACTGAATTTCTCATGATAAATGAGCCTTTTAAAGAGACTCACAGCTCATATTTGACGTAAGCTTTTGGCATGCCTCATTGGTGTAAACTTACCGTAGTCAGGAACGTATCCATTGCCTTTTTTCAGTACAAGATGGATCTTTTGGCCTGCAGTCCTGATCTGCTCCACGGCCTGACTGTGGCTCATACCTGCTGTGCTGTTCCCATTGATCTCCACTAACTGGTCACTCACCTGCAACATTCATTAGTATTGCACTGTGTTATGCTTATAGTAAACAAGTGTGACCTGTAATTTTGCACCAAATCTCATAAATAGAGTGACATTAATAGAGATACATTTTAAATACAGCTTAGACTCTCTATATTATTTGAGCAGGAAAAAAAATGAATGATCGGTTGGCTTGACAATACAAATCTATTAAACATCAACAAAATCAATTGAATGGACATGATTTACAAAGGCACACACCTTTGTGTATGAGTCCACAACACTAAGCCATGAAGTTCAGAGAACTCTCACTAGAGCTCTGCAATCAAACTGTGTCAAGAAATAGATCTGGGCAAGAGTGTCAAACCAGTTCTAAAACTCTGAATGTTCCCTGAAGCACACTGCGCTCCAACATTGGAACAAAAAGGAACTCAGTAACAGGGCTAGACGAGCCTTGGACAAGAACCCAGTGGCCACACTAACAGAGCTTCTCCCAGTGCAGGGCTTCAGGACAAGTGTGTGAATGTGTTTGAGTGGCCCTGCCAAAGCCCAGGCTTGAACCCCGTAGAACATCCATGGAGAGACCTGAAGATGGCGGTTCACAGACCTTCACCATCCAATTTGTTTGAGCTTGAGAGGATCTGCCAGGAAGAATGGGAGAAACTGCCCAAATCCAGGTCAGCAAAAGTTGTAGAGATTTACCCAAGAAGGCTCAAAGCTGTAACTGCTGCTAAAGATTCTGCAAAGTACTAAATAAAGGGTCTGAACACTTTCTGGTTTACTGTATGTAAATTGAAACTTTTATGTGGATTAATGGACAAAAATATACATTCAATTGATTTTAAGTTAAATCTATAATACAATAAAGTGTGCAAAATGTAAAGGGATCTGAATACTTTTACAAAGCGACTATATTCAAATTTCCTAATTATTACTAAAATCCTGTTGTCATTCACTGTACATATAAATATCCACAGCCACTAACCTGCATCTTCCGGCTGCTCGAGGCTGGTCCTCCTTCCATCAGGCCGAGAACATAAAGATCCATGTTATATTCACTGCCTCCTCTCAGACTGAACCCAAAACCAGTGGGGCCTCTCTCTAGCTCCACACTGTAGTACCGTGATGTGTCCTGGGATAGGGAGAGAGAACAGATATATATATATATATATATATAAGGTTGCTTTCACATAGTCATACTTTTCCATACCAACAAGCCTAAAAGCCTAAAAGAGTAATATGTTGCCTAACCTTTGGTTTGGACCTGTGAGGCTTCCTGCTTCTGTGATGGGGATCAGTGTCTGAGTGCTCGGAGGAATCTAAGGGAAACATGAAGGAGAGTGTGAGAGGAGTGGAACGGACAGCCAATCAGAGAGGAGGAATGTGAAGTGAAGATATAATGGGGCACGGGCACATCAGTGAAGGTGACACTTTTTATTTTATCACAGAACTCTGGAGATTACAGAGGTTATGTACATCCATATTGGAGGAAACTGCAAGAATCACCACCCTTTTCCTAGACAATCCTCCCAAATGTAGGAGATTGTAAATAATTAGACTTTTGGCCACCGAGTTGTTTGTTGGCCAGCTGTGCAAAACTGGTTAAACTGTAGCATTGGTTTCTGAAGTCTGCAAATGAGAACCAGAAAAGTTCATGTTACAGCTTTCTAAAAAGAACATAAATCTCTGTTATTTTGGGATTAATACTCAAACATGAGAAATAGAGGTTAACCCATTTCAAAGTATGAAGTAAAAGAGAAAATGATTATTATGCAAAGCAAAACTCCAATAAGTCAAAAAGCCATTTAAAGAAATATATGCAACTCACGAGCGCTAGAGCGCGGGACTACGGTCAGACGCAATGTGTTGCCCGCTCTTCGCAGTATCTGTGCAAGCTCTCTGTGGGGCAGATTGACCACACTGCGTCCCTCTACTGACTCCAACCGATCCCCGGGCCGAATCAGGCCACTTCGTGCTGCAGGACTGCCACGACGGACTGTCACAAACCGGTGAGGCAGCAGAGACCCCGCTGGAGAGACAAAGTGAAATTTTTTCATTATGTTAGTTGGACATTCTACTTTTGAAGGGAATTAGAGATGGACAGAATGACAGAAGATGCTACAGAGTACTGAGTCCAGAACAGTTTGGAAATGCTGAACAGTCCACACAAGAGATGAAACAATCAACGGGATAGAAGGAAAGAAAAGTGGAGAGCATTTGAAGGGGATGCAGAGCCAGGATGTGAGTGCAATTATTCGTCAGCCAGGCCAAAAATGTTCACACTCAATTTACAGTATCTCTCGTAGATGGACTGAGAGTACACACATAATATCTTTTGACTTTTAAACATTAACAAAAAAAGTACATATTCATAAGGTTCATTATTCATATTCACATTCATATATTCAAAGGCTGTCTGTATTTCAGCAATTTTCTTTTACTGTTTTTAAAAAATAAAATTTAAAAACTTTCCAAAAAAAGTTACTATTTTTTTTAATAATTTAAAGTAAGTAGTAATAAGTTAAAGCTAAATGCACACTGTCCTGATATCTGTGACAGGATCAACATAAGAAAAACAATTTAAATGTATACCTTAACAACTAGACCAACAGCTTTTAATAAAATACAACAACAGCAACATTTGGAATGTCTAGATTTCCAAACTATGAATATTCAAAGGTATGCAATACGTAGCCACTTTAACAGCAACACCTGTACCCCTGCTTATTCATGCAATTACTCAATTAGCCAATCATGTGGCAGCAGCATAATGCATAAAATCATACAGATACAAGAGCTTCAGTTAATATTCATTTCAAACAACAAAATGGGGGAGAATGTGATCTCGGTGACTGTGGCATGGTTGTTGGTGCCAGACTGGCTGGTTTGAGTATTTCAGAAACTGCTGATTTCCTATGCTTTTCATGTATAATGGTCTCGGGAGTTTATACAGAACATCTAGTAAGTGGCAGTTCTGTGGGCAAAAACTGACTTCTTGCAGTGAGGTCAAAGGAAAATGGCCAGACTGGTTCAAGCTGACAGGAAGGCTATGGTAACTCAAATAACCACTCTTTACAACTGTGGTGAGCAGAAAAGCATCTCAGAAACAATAGGTTCCACTCCTGTCAGCCAAGGACATGATTCTGAGGCTGCAGTGGGCACAAGCTCACCAAAATTGGGCAGAAGAACTTGTCATCTCTTCCCTAGCTTTCTCTTTTTTCTCTTTCATCACTGTTTCTCGTCTTCTCTATTTCGCTCTCCTCGTTTGCCCTCACCTTTCCATTCTTATTTTAGCCTTACCCGCAATTCTCTCCATTGTATCTCTGTCACATCTCTTTCACCTTGCTCTGTTTTTCACTCCCTCTCACCCTTAGCATGCAGAGTGTCTCTTTGAGGCTGAGACTGAAACGTTACATAAGCCATCGAACAGGATAAACAGCGTGTGCATACCCAACACTCATCTGTCCACAAAGCCGAGCGGACATTTAAACTCACATGCTGTCCTCTGCTCTATCTGAAATTGTAGACTTGTCATCCCTCCTCACACAGCTTCACTACAGCTGTCTAGGACAAAATACATTGTTTAGCTAATAGCATTTGTGCATAAGCATTCATAAGCATTCCATAATACACAAAAATACAAATTCAATTCTGGCTTCACAGATTTGATCCTACCTGACCTGCTTGCTTGACTGGAGAGATACTGAACTATTTCGGTCTGATGTCAGAGTTTTTTCAGTTGGTTTCAGAGATTTATTAACAGCAGGCTGAGACAAGTGTGTGATTTAGACAAGTGTGTGATTTAGACAAGTGTGTGATTTAGATGTTTTCCTCATGTTAGCATCATGTTCGCTACATTAGCCTTGGCTAATATATCACATTAGGGTTAAGGAGGATCAAGGGTGTCAATTTTCTTTTAGGATGAACTGCTGCTGTTTTCGTTGCTTTTTTCCTGGAGACATGGAAGTGATGTAATCATTGATTTGTTTAAACCAAACTGATTTCTTTTTTTGTTTAATGAGTGAGCCTTAGTGAGCCTTGGTAGCCTAATGTTTTGCACAGTCGGCAAGGCCCTTAACCACATCTGCTCCAGGGGTGCCGTCTCATGGCTGACCCTGCACTCTGACCCCAGCTTCCTAGCAAGCTGGGATATGTGAAAAAGTGCATTTCATTGGTTCTGTACTCATACTCTGCACAATGACAATAAAGTTTAATCTTAATTTTATGAAGGATATTTTAAGTTGCAGTATGGTGGCAGAGTGGGTAGCACTGCCTCCTCAATGATACATGGTTCAATCCTGAGCTTGAACCTCCAAAATACATGCCAGTAGTTGGATGGCCTATCTAGGGTGTATTCCTGTTGCTTCCAGTGTTCCACCTGAACCCTGACCACAATAAAAGAATTACTGAAGATGAATGCTTGAATGATTTTCTGTTTTACAGAGTATGTCATTTTTATTTATATGGGTAATTACTCTGAAAATATCCATGCACAAGTGTTCCATTTGGGACTTTTTCCATATTATCCATATCTCCTCTCTCTCACACACATAGGCACATGGACACTTACTTGGCTGTGACACACTAGGGTGTGAAAAGTGCAAAGTAAGCTTTAGAATTAAGCTGAGCCATGTGAAAACCATAAGACCCTAATACACACGTGCACACACAGAGCTTGCTGCATTAGAGCCTGATTAATGGTGAAATACACAAGTGAGCAGAACAAGACCACACAACAAAAAAGCATGAGCAAAAGAAATGGTTAAGAAAGAGAGGAGGAGAGTGGAAGTGGCAGAAGTGTGTGTGTGTGTGTGTGTGTGTGTGTGTGTGTATGTGTCCACTGATGCTTTTTACTGCAGTGGCTTTAGCTAGCACTAATGTTACACAGTGAGTGGCAATGAAACTAAACCACCATAGCAGCTGGACTAGCTTTCCTAGAGGAGGTTCGGTAATATAATTCCTAAGAGATTTGCCTGGCTAATTCAGCAGAGATGTCTAATTTGCCTGGACTGACATGTCATAGCCTAGATGTACATGTACAGCATTACATGACAGGCAACAATAACAAGGTACCGAGTCGTTCCTATTACCTGGTTTACTACTACTATTACTGAGTGTATATAATATATCGAAAGCAATCTGCTCCAGAATACACAGTGAAAATCATTTAAATTACCTTCTCAGGCAAAGTAATCAAGCTCAAATATGGCTTAAGTCACATACTGCCATAACCACCACTGTTTTTATTCAACTAAAATTCATTAAACTATTGTACACATCTAATGCAAACAACTACTACTATGCCAATATTATATAAGGAATAACACCTGGCAGGGCGTGCTGTTATAGCAAAGTAATCAATGACAGGGTGGTGTGATATGACCTGACAGAACGCTAAGTTACATTTAACCCCATTAAGTTGATTATTTTCCTATTACAGCAAATCTAAAAGGTGTTACTCTTATACCACAGCAATTTACATTTTTTAAAAATGATTAATTATAGTTACATTTAATGTTGTGGAACGACAAAAAAAAAAAATGCAGCTTGAAACTGGAGACTCCTTCCATAAATATTAAATAAAGAAACATTTCCTTACAGAAATTGTACACTTTTCTTTGTAAAACAGCAGCACTTTTTAAAAATACGTTTATTAGGTTTAGATTATGTGGCGTGTCCACCATAGTCCACCAAGTCCCTGTGAATGAGTTGTTACTATAGAAACGATAATGTATTAATAAAAACGTGATTTGAATTACAGCTACTACTGTCAGATCTGTCAGAGTCTTCTGAGCGATCAGATTCAAGAATTCAATAACGCTGTGGTATTGTTCTTTAACACTACTCTACAACTAATTGTTACAGCAGAAATTTCCTATTTCAGAATTTTTTCCTACTCAAAGCACAGATTCTGATTCATGCACATCTCATTATTTTATGATTTGCAAGAGCACAAATCTCCCAAAACAGACACGCTGTACTCTGCTCTCTCAAGTCCTAGCACATACCGACCCATAAACAGAGCTCATGCTTTTTAAAGCTCTTACCGAAAGCACAGACTAAAGCTATCCTGGACATTAACTGTGAGAATGCCAGAACACAACATACCTGTCATGCCAAGCATCTGCAGTGATACAGACTTTAATTTAAAAAGAAAAAAATTAATTCTTCTAAAGAAAAGAATGCTCAGACAAATACTGTGCAGCAATATACAACAAAAGTTGGAATATAGTATACAGCATTCAACTTAAATGTATATCATACATTTTAATCATAGTGAACAGAAGTAGCAGTGTGTGTGTGTGTGTGTGTGTGTGTGTGTGTGTGTGTGTGTGTGTGTGATGCTTATATTGATTAACCTAAAGTGCAGTCAAAAGGATGACAAAGTAAAACGCAATGTGATTTCTGTTGAGATAAATAGGAGGGAATCCCCATGACAGGCCTTGGGAGAACTTTGTGTGTGTGTGTGTGTGTGTGTGTGTGTGTGTGTTACACTGTGGCCATGTAATTCATCCAAGCAGATAATTTCATTAAAGCAATCCATGACACAATTCAGCGCATTATAAACACATGCAGCAACACACCCAACATATATTTTTATCTATTTATAAAATCACATGCACTGCTACACTCCTATCACACTCTTCTCATCAAAGCTCTTCATTAATTCACATTTAAGATAAAAGGAATACAGGTAATCTTCAGATCACCTAGCTAAATCATAAAATCAAAATCATCAATGCAGTAACTCAGTGGCAGTTCAGAAGGAGCATGTTGCTCTCGGCAGAGAAATCTACTCAGATGCAGTCTAACAGGAAATTGAGAGAAGAGATAGTTACGTTTGGAATCCTTCACATGTTTCAGAGCCGACTGCAGTCTCTCCAACATTGCTCAGAGAGAGTGAGAGAGAGAGTGTGTGTGTGGAGGCAGGGTCCTAATCCCAGTCTCCCAGTCACACTCCTATTAAATCCCAGCAAATGTGAGAGCGAGCAAAATCTTCAGAGAATGAACGTGGCATATGAACAAGCAAACAAACAAACAAAAAAATCAAGAAAAGACATTTTTAAAAAAACAAACTCTGTAGGTCTCATGCTGGGAGCGAGCCGTCAGGGTAGTGCACTCATTTTTAACTTCAGCATCTACGAGCAAGTACGAAAGAAAAAGAGAAGGAGGGAGTAGTGAGAGTGAGGTAGTGAGAAAGAGTGATGGGGAGGAGCGAATGAGGGAGGAAAGACGCCACTGCAGAGCAGGGATTGGGGGGGTGTGTGTGTGTGAAATAAAGACAGAAAGCAAGAAGAGATGGAGAGAGAAGGGTGAAGGAAAGCGGGACAGTGAGAGACAGGATGGTGTGACGCAAGCGAGACCGAGAGGATGAGGGACGATGTAGCATTCTTGATTTGCTTCTTAGATGCATGGTGATGATGCTAACAGAACAAACTGAACTGTAGTGGGGAGCTCAGAAGACGTATAATCTGTCCTCACTATATATGTATGTCTGTGTGTGCATGTGTGCACATTTAAGATTAAAGGACATACACAAACATGACAACAGTACTGCATCACAGACATGACAGCAATTTAATGATCATTTAAGCACAATGGTTACACCAGAACATGTAAGCACCTTTCTGTCGCAGTATAAAAGAGAGCTGTGCATTGACATTGTGATCCCGCAGGGCTTGTGGAACTCAAGCAGAAGGAACGGCACATTTTTACTCTGATGTGGGCGGGAGTTTAGAGGACAAAGAAAGATAACTGGTGTGAGTACTACTTTGTACTACTGAAATGTAATTATTACTGGAGTATCTCTGGGGTTTTAGTTTGGTCTGACTCCATCTTGTCAATCATTTTTTATGGACTACGCATGGAAAGACTGCCCAGTTTTTTACCTTCTATAACATAACTACAGGTATTATACAGTACACTCTATTATGTACATCATACTAATGCTGGGTAAGACCCATCGCTGCTCTTAAAACAGCCTCAGGTTTTTGTGGCATGGATTCCACAGGGTGTTGGAAACATTCCTTTGAGACTCTGGTCCATGTTGCATCACATACTTGCTGCTACATTCATGCTGCAAATCTCCTGTTCTACCACATCCCAAAGATGCTCTACTGGATTCAGATCTGGTGACTGGGGAGTGACATATACATAGAACCAGTCTGAGACAACTTGTGCTTTGTGACATGGCACATTGTCATGCTATTATAAGATGGGTAAATTGTGGCCATAAAGGGATGCAAGTGTTCAGCAGCAATACTCAGATAGGCAGTGGGATTCAGTTGCTCTACTGGTATTGCGTGGCCCAGTGTGTGTCAAGACAATACTCCCGACAGGATTACACTACCACCATCAGCCTGAACTGTTGACACAAGGCACGTTCGGGCCATGATTCATGCTACTGTTGCCAAATTCTGGCCCTACCACCTGCATTTCACAGCAGAAATCAAGTTTCAATAGACTAGGCAATGTTTTTTGTCAGTGTCCAGTTTCAGTGATCCTGTGCCCACTGTAGTTTCAGATACCTATTCTTGGCTATTAGGACTGGAACCTGATGTGGACTTCTGCTGTTGTAGCCCATTCGCTACAAGGTTCAACATATTGTGTGTTCTGAGATACCTGTCTGCTCACCACTGTTGTAAAGAGTGGTTATTTAAGTTACCGTAGCCTTCCTGTGAGCTCAACCTTTCTGGCCAGTCTCCTCTGGCCTCTCTTATCAACAAGGCATTTCCACCCACAGAACTGCCACTCACTGGATGTTTTTTGTTTTTCGCACCATTCTATGTAAACCCTAGAGACTACTATGTGTGAATATCCCAGCAGAGGAGAAGTTTCTGAAATACTCAAACCTGCCCATATGGCACCAACAACAGTCAAGGTAACTCAAGGTAACTTCCTGAGGTTTTATGTGATAAAGTATGTTTGGAATTTTTTATGTGACAACCATGCATATATCGTGAAGACACTCCCATCTCTGTGATTTATTACAGATGTCCTCCGGCAACATTACTTACCAGACATATATCTGGAAATCTTATCCTGTTCGAACAGTACATTAGATGAACTTGCACAAGCAAAAATTACTTGCTTTTTCTTAATTCTGTCTCATTTCCTATTTAAGTGAATTGTCCCAGCAACTTTTATTCGAGCCTGGTCTTCCTCCTTGTTTGTTATAATCTGAGAGAGTGGCCTAAATTGTGCAATTTAAAATAACCGGTTCCTTTCTTGTTTTTTGACAATGTTTATTATTACCCTTGCATTCACACTGTCAGTATCGCTCTACTCAATCTACCATGCTCTAATGAGCTTTCCAATGAGGCTAAATTAATAATTTGCACACGATTAGCTCTAGGCTAGAACATGCTAATGTCTACTCTATTCTGCTTCCACCCACGTTGGTGCTAATTTGGCAAACACAGCCTTTCACTTCACATCTGTCTAACCATGTGTGTGGCTCACAGATCAGGTAAAATATATATATATATGGCTTGTCTTTGCAGCAGCAGCAGACCGTATAATGGCGTTATAATGTCAGATGTGCAGTGGTGTGGGAAAAACAATCAATACGCCCATTTTGTGACACGCATCTCAAACCTTAGCCACACACTCATATCTCTATCTGTCATGTTGTTCCACCTTTGATAATCGCTCTGTTGATTTATCAAATGCTCTCTTATATTTGTACTCTGGCATTTATCTGTCTCTACTCAGTGTGCTCCATCTTTCTCTTTCCTTTCTCTCACAACTGTTTCTGTTTGTCTCTCTTTCAATGGCAGCATTTTAACTGGTGGTACAAACGTTGATGCATTCCAGTGCACAGTAAGACAGTTTGTTTATATGTTTAAAGGAGAGAAGCACACGGGTATAGAATTTTATCCAAATGTAAATGCAAATTAGTAAATGCAACTTATGTTTGCATATGCATATGCAGTTGCATTTCCTGCATAAGTGCAAAGGTGCATGAATGAGCAGGGGTACAGGAGTACCTGTTAAAGTAGCGGGTGTATGTATGCAATAATAAGAGACCATTTTAGGACATTGGTAAATTGATTATTCACGGAAACTGTATGAATTTAGCACTTGTTTTTGGGATGGGTTTGATTAACCATTCATCTGCTTTTCTTGCACAGACCTGCAACCCCATTTTTTTCCTGTGAATTACTTCATACCCATCAGCATCACTAATGTTATTGTGTATAAAAGCAACACACTCTCTCTTCAGCCTGAAACAAGAATGAATCAGGTTTAAGGGAAGTTTCCTTGTTGGTAATCTTTAAAATGTGCCCCCATATTATTAGCATTATAAGAGAATTTGCTACCAACAGCAAACTTTTGTAATGATTTCATCACTTCCTCCTAAATGTGCTCCACATCAAACGTCTTTCCAAAATCCCACCCACAGTGTTTGATTGACAGGGCTATTTCACTGACAGAGAAAATGCAAATGCAAACAGAATTGCAATGGTGTTTTATTTTTGGCGTAGCTGGAGCGTGAAATATCAAATGGGCACATTGCTAATACTTTTTCAATATGGCAGAATCAGACATGTTTAGGTGTTGAAAATGAAATGTCAAATGGACACTTGCATGTGCATTTTAGTTTTGGCAGCTACTGAACATTGCTATTTACCAAAATGTAAATATCAGGAAATGAAAGCTGAAATTCTGATCTATTGTCTCACTTTCAACTTTTGATCTCAAACCCAAATATCTTCAGTGTACAGCAAAAACAATACTTTCAGAAGGGACTGTAGATTAGCACACCTCAGGAACACTCAAAGCACAGTGCTCACACTAAAGGACACCCAAAAAAACACTTGTAAATATGTACTACTCAAAAATGCATTCACGTTTGTCAATTTATTGAGTTTACTGTTATATCTGATGCCTTATGCTCCTTTAGCAAAGGCAGAGTTTATTCATTTATCGCATATTCACATTTTCACATGACTAAATGAATTCACATGGTCTTTGTTGTTTGTTATTTCTGGGCATCTGAAGTGGGTTTAGTGAATTTTTCTGTCAAATTTTCATTGCATTTTCATTGAAATTTATTCTCATTAGAAAAGATCAGCATCAAATAAACCTATCTGTAGCCTAATAAACCTATTTGTAGATGTTTGGCATGTTAATTGTGTACACAGCACTACTGTCATGCTTCCTTCTCCTTTGCATCACCATTCCCATGATGACAAGCGCCATGTGAAGGTGTTTTAGTTTCTGCTGAGTTTTGTTTTGCCCCAGTCCTGTCATTGGTTTGCTACCCAACTGAGTTCACCTGTTCTGTGTTAGTCCTTGTCTATAAAGTATATACCCAATTGTGTCCATGTATCTTTGCAAAGTCTTATCACACATTGACTGACATTAAATCCAAGCCTTGAGTCTCTTTGTACTTCCTGGATTTGAACCTCATCAGTTTCTCTCATTTTGATTCTGGATTATCCTTGTTTGAGTGAATGGCTGAGTGCATTTCGACCCCTGATATGGACAGATTAAAATTACTTTAATAAAGCCCATAAAGCACATTCAATACATTACAACTATTAGCATTCCAAGGCATGTCTGTTTTTACTGATATACCCCAGTGGCATACATGTACGCACAAGATCCACAGAGACGTAAAGACGCAAATGATTAAAATAACCTGAGACTGCAGAAACACTGTGAACTTGAAAACAAAATACAAAACCTTATCACAACAGCAGGTGGCAGTAGTTTCACAAACATGGTCAGAGTGGTAGAACCTTTTCTATGTTCAAAATGTTTCTGAGCTATTTAGTTTCTTAGAACCTGAAATGAGTTATTTTCAGATTTTTATGTCTATCAGACAATAAATAATATTCATAATATTCAATAATTTCTCCTTAAAGCAAATAAGAAAATTACTATGTAAAATGCAGAACATAAATAATAAAATAATACGTACAATTATGTAATACATAGCCATCCATATTGCACGACTGCTAAGTTCTCTGAACAAATTTTTAAATTTGAATTAATATATATTTATTTCTATCATTAATGCAAACTGAGTTTTTATTATTAGGTCTACTAATATACTCAAAATCTTCAGTCCATGAAATACTTTTAGTTTAAGCATTGCCAAAGGAGCTTACTACCATGCTTTCTACATAAGGTGCGACACAACAACGTTGTGCACCCTATGTAGTGTACCATGGCCACTAGAAAGCCATTTGAAATACAGACATAAGGGGGAAAAAAACAAAAAAGCAGCACCATAAAAGTTTATTTTTTACTCAAGTAAATACATATTCCACTACTTCTCGACACGTTATACAAAACTGAATCCAAATTGCAAAGCTACAACCATGCTATTATTTTCTATCGATATTCCTCGTTACTGACATTCTCACTCCTTGCTGTTTAAACTGGCATGTGTCCATACAGCATAGTCTACTAGCTATGAATAATATTTGGCTGTTTATGTGTGTGTGTTGTGTATTTTCTCTGTAGCTCTCTGCCTCTCCACAGTCCTTTTCTGTTGACATCACCTGAGTGTGCATGTGCACTGACAAAGGTTTAAAGCATCAGAGTTCACTCTGGCACTGTGCAGATAACGCAGTTTGAGCCACACTATTATTTCTAGCTTTCGTGCCATTCTGATATCACAGCCCCTCACGGTGTATTCATCAGGGTGATGAACCTGACATTTTGAAAATATGACTTTGCGGCTTCGTAACTCAACTTTCTACACAAAGTCTAGAATGTAACAGCAACTGATCTTTTTACAAGTGTGCAGCACATCTAGTTTTAAAACGAACCTTATTTCCTGCCAAAAGATTATGCCAAAAATCACTATGGCAACTTGTGACGTAGAATGCCTTAATACTTCTGTGTTATGGAAGCACTCACCTCTGGCGTTCTCCATGTCCTGTGATGCAATCACAAATCCAAATCCCTCTCCTGGCCTCCTCCTCAGCTCCACCTCGAATCCCCGTGGCATAGGTGGCCGGCTCTTCTCTTCTGTCTTCAATCTGGGATTGAGTGTAGTCCCGCCGTCCTCAGTACTCATCCAATCGCGAGGCTCCAGCGTTAGTGTGACAGGTACAGAGTCCAAGAAGCTGGTGCTCTGGACCAATGAAGAGCGTACCAGGGACTGAGGGGGTGGGGTAAGGGACTTCCGTAGTAGTGGTGGAGTATCAATAAGAGGAATCTGAGAGGCAGAGGCAGGGCGTGGCAGGGTAGGGCTGTGTGGACGCCTAGACTTTGGAGAGATGGAAGAATATACGGAGCCTATGCAGAGGAGATAAAAAGTATATCAAGTATAATGCAAGGAAAAGTATATTGTGTGAACAAACTGTGGTATAGGATAGAAATAGTGGGCAATACATACAGAATGATGTTTTCTTTTTATTTAAACAGTCGTATAAATTGCAATTTACAGCCTTAGTCAGCAAATTTATGAGTTAATTTATTAAAGACCTGTTTTATATGTCACTTGCCTCCTCTCTGAACTAACAGAATGACCTCTCCACTTTTGGTGTGCTCTTCCAAAATACGATGGACCTAGAACAATATTCAAAATTTTATTTTCTGTTTATACTGTTATATAATATTATTAGCAATTTCCACGCTTCGTCTCTGGACCTGAATGAAGCTGAGGCTCTGCACATCAGCTCCATTGATCTTCACGATGGCGTCTCCAGGCTGGAGGCCGTTACACTGCTGCCGGTCCCACACTCTCTTCACCACTGCCGTCCTGCCTCCTTGTCCACCTGCCATCAAGCTGAATCCCAAACTCCCATCTTGTTTGCACTTTGCCAGGGCGATGGGCACCAGCTCCCTGCCCCCACCATTGCTCATCGCCCCTGGTGATGGGACGCTGCTGCCTGGACTGCCGCTGTTGGCACTGCTGAAAGTGAAGTATGGCCCATCAGAGTGTGCGCTAGTGGGAGGTGTGAGCAGGGAGTGTTGGCCATTTTGAAAGTGTGAGTATCGTCTCTGCCCGACAGGGGAGGAGGAGATGGAGGCGTGGCCTGATTCTGTTTGGGGGAGAGGTAAACGAGAAAGGGGCGGGCTTGGGGCATAAGAGGAAAGGTCACTGTCCGAGGACTTGGTAGAGTAAAAGGGCAAAGGTGATGGTGGGTAGAGCGAGTTGTTGTTGTGGTTTCGGATAAAGGAGGCTCTAAACAGGAAGAGGAGATGGATGGAGATCAGCAAAAACTGCAGAGAAATATGGAAGCAATAACTGGATACATGTGGTCAGTTATCTACAATATGTTTATTGTCCCAAAGTGCAGAGCAGTCCATTAGTAATTGGACAGTGACACAATTATTAATGCTTTTGCTCTGTATTGAGATCACATTCATAGTCTCCTTATTTCAGGAGCAATATTTTTTATTTCAGCTTGCTGGAAATGAAAAAAAAAAGTGCTCATACTTTTTGTAAAAGCCAGAGTGATAAATGTTACCTGTGGGACCCTATAGCTGAAACCACTTCGCTGTCACTCTGGCTGGCCAGATCTGCCCTCTGCAGCTGCCTGATCCTTCTTTGAGAATGCTGTGGCCTCAGGATATCGCTCTCTCCCTCGCTGGAGTATCGATAAGAAGATGGCATTCTTGGAGGTGGTGAATAATATGAAGCATTTCCATTGGCGTCCAGGCTAAACCTGGATGAACTTCTTCCATAGGCTCTAGGATATCTCCCCTCTGCATTGTACATAAGCTCACTGTGATTGAGCAGTGTCTGGGATTGTGGGAACAGGGCCTGGGCTTTGGGCTGGGTGGTAGTTGGAAGAGGTGAAGGTTGTAAAGCAGTCTCCCGAGACAGTCTAGGGCTGCCATCAGGGTTATAGAGTATGGGGTAGCCTCTACGGACCACCATGTCCACGCTCTGGCCCACAGGCACAACCTTCAGCATTTCAGCCACTTCTTTATGAGAGGTGCCCAGCACACAGGTGTCATTAATGTACACCAAGATATCCCCTAAAGAAAGAGAGATTAAATACTAGATATTAATGCACTATACAAGTAAATAGGTCATTTAAAGTAAACATAGAACAGTATAAAATATAACCCAAAAATGATATTAGAAAATACAGACTTCAGCAGTTTACTCTATGACTTTGTGCTCTGGTGAGATAAATTACAGTGACATTTCCTTCTGCTGATTTCTTAGAGAACAAAACTAAAGCTGTGTCTAAAAGAGACTTGAAAATAGACAGTAATACAAACAGCTCTGATGTATTTTAATCACAGCTTCCCACATTCCCTGCCTAATTCTTGACAATAACCCCCTGAGCCCAGTTTTTTTTAATTCATTTTCAGGGGTCAGGTCTTATTTTTAAGTGGAATTTTCAAGAGGCTTGCTCAAAGCCTTTTGTAGGTTATCAGAATACCTTTACATTTAAAAAAAGCAGCCTACTCTCAATACCATGTTTAAAAACACTGTATGAAAAATAATTAAAAATTGCATTATAAAAACTCACTATAACAGTATTATACCAAGCAAAAATAAACAACAGCAGTTAAATATTTTTGGAAGGTAAAAACTGTGAAATGTGTATAGAAATCTGCCACTTTTACAGACATAAAAACAACTGTCTAACACTAATGCATTTTAGCCTAGAAACTGATCTGTAAAACTATTTCATACCACTTTGCAAATAATTGCAAAGATTTCACAATACCTATAACTGCTAATTGACAATGCACATTTTCCTTCCATTCATTTCCAGCATGAGAATTTAAAAAAAGAAAAGTAGGCAAGGTTTCTCAAGAGACATTTAGCATGAGGATGGCAATTACAAAAATGGGACCCTGGACTCTTGCTCTGTATTCTGCTCAAACATTATAAGAGAAGACTCAATGTTGTTATAATGGCAAAGAGAGGTTGCACAAAGTACAATATGCATATATTTTTGTAAAAAATATTATGTTTTTTTTTTTTAATTTTCCCAGAATGAATTTACTTTAAAAGTTAGATTTTGCTAATATATTCAGTTAACCAATTCTCACCCATCTTTTCTAAGGGTGCCAATAATTCTGGAGTGGACTGTCCTAGCACTCAAACAAACACTATCTTAGCCAATCTGCACCAACATTCAACAGAACATTACTCTTCATATAATTGTGGCTATAATAGTAATTACATGAATGTAATTATGTCCGGCTCATAAAATTCTAATTGAAATATAATGAATTGTTAGTGCACTGTTGATGCTGTCTAACATACAGCTTGTTGCCTACCAACTACTATGTGTTAGTCCTTTCTGCACATTAGTTGAAAGTCTGAGCTCCCTTAAATATATTCTAATTCGTTTAAACTTTGAGACACACAGAGACACATAACCACCATGTCAGATGTGTGATTTGCTTGGTTACCAGTGTTAAGAGTTGATGGCCCTCCAGGTGTGATGCTGTATATCTGTAAGAACTCTCGAGGCCTGCTGCCACCAGCAATGTTAAAGCCGAAGCCCTGGGGTCCTTTACACACCCGAGTATGAACAGAGTATCCTCTCAACTCGCTAGGCTGATCTGTGAACTCGCCCACTAAGAAAGAAACAGAAAGAGAGAGGGAGAGAGAGACAGTGACTTGATGTATGTATGCTACAAAGAAACAATGTTAATAATTGAGGATAATTGAGAGCAATAATTAATAATACTGAGAAAAAGCAGGACAGAGCGAGGCTCTTACTGGACAGGACAGGGTCCAAAACAAAAAATGAGCTGGAAATAAGGAAAGAAGTGGACAACAGGACTACAGAGGGTACAAGCATGTATTGTATATTTGTGTGTCTCTGCACAAACTATTTCTGTTAATGTAGAGAAGCCCTTAAATCCCTTAAATCAGGGATTTAAGCACTGAATTCTGTATGTAAGGGTACAGTGGCTATAAATACATGTATGTAGCTTCTACTTAAGACCAGAAGTGACACAACATTCTCCAATCACTCCACAATGCTTTTAGAGGCGTAATCATCATATGCATCATATAGGTATAGAACTTTCATTTCTGTGGTTGTTGTGCAGTGGGTTAATACAGTTAATATAACTAAAGTAGCTCTACAGGCTGAAAAATAGCTCATGTGTTTGGATGATGGGCCTAAACTGCACAATATAGCATGAATGTTGTATTTTCTAGTGTTTGAGCTACACATCAAGCAGCAGAAATAAAATAGAAGAAGAAATCTAAGAACTGGACTTACTTAGCCTCTGAAAATAGGAAAATCGTTTAAATTATCCAGTGTCACTGCTTAGAATATATTGTGCATATGCAGTACATATTGTCTTTACTTAATACATAATAAATTACATTACTTAATACATACTTAACACATTACATTAATAATAGTGTATTAGTTGCCTGTCAAAGTTAGTTCTCTTTTCAAATATATTTTTCTGACATATTTAAGAAACAACATCATAAATTTATCACACATTTTAGTGTTAATGCTTCTGCATCTGTCATTGCAGCCAGTAGGCATGTTCTTCTATCAAGCAGCATCTTCAATACACTTTTGAATCCACATAAGAACTGTTTAAGGAAACTGATACATTGTGGGATAGCCAAGTCACTCTCCTGGGTAATTATACCAGAAAATGTTTTAGGTGTTCGATCAGCTGTGTCAAGTGGAAGACTCAACTTCATTTCATTAAGGCGGACTTAATATCAGCATGCAGTGCATTCATGCATCAGAACCCTCAGATGACAGGCTATCAGTGCTCTCTGCCAGTCTGGGCTCATTATTCAAGTTTAGAGAGGGAGAAACAGCCACTGAGAGTACATCAGGGTTTGTCTCTGTATATGAGGCAGCTATAGTAAGCTCCTCTGCACTTGACTGTGCTGTTGCATTGCAGCTAATAAGTCTTGTGTCCATTGTCAATTCGTCTTCTTTCCCATTTAATAAAGGAGCTGAGCTTTCTGCCCAATGCAGCAAATGGTAACCATGACCTTTTTCTTCCTAGTGGGCTCCATAGTGTCTGCTGTTTCACACAGAGGAAGAATTACAAATAGTCAGCAGCATTCAAAGCCTGCAAGCTTCATGCATCGATATCGGCATTATTTTATGTTTCAGATTTAATTTTATTTATTTACTTCGTAATGTTTTCTTGCAGCTATTTAACATGGTTTTACATTTCTCCTTTCATCCAAGTAAAATTCATCATCTTCAAGTTAGGGTCAACTCACAAATGGCTTCCTATTCACATTGTTTGCTGTATACGCTATCTAGTGCCCTGCTGTTTTTGTTGTATTTTGTTGGCCTTTTGACTCCAATTTTTCTGTATGTCCATCAAAGAATTAACTATGTATACTATATGTATGTATGTATACTAAAGTATATATACTATATACCTATAATGTTTTGTGGTCAGTGGTTTACCCTGAGCCATGGCAAGGCCATATTTCAGTGGAAATTCCATCTGGAAACCTATAGAGTCTTCCGGTGGTCTATGTAGAAACCTATAATGGACCCTTTATAGAACCCTTGAGTAACCCTCCTTTCAAAGAGTGTAGTAGTATAAATGCATCTTCATTTAAAAGGATGCACTTTTAATATTACTTTTTTATTTGAAATCTAAATAATATTTATTATAGCATTTAAAATACCACAATGCCTGGTATGTATGGTATAGAATAGAATAGAATAGAATAGAGAGTTAATGCTTACGGTCAGACATGAAAACTGACTCTCGGCTCGATGTGCGTCGGGTGTGCCAGTAGGTTGGCTTGGGCTGATGACTGTAAAATAACATGACAACACAAGATGTCAGTGTTGGTATGGGAAACAGCAAGGCATCACAGAACTGTATCATAAGCACTGTATAATACTATACAGTATCTTATCATATGCACTGTAGACCATCTTGTACTCTACAGAAATGTAATAATATAAGGGAACTACCCATTACTGAATCCAATATTAGTGTTTTACATAACAGAAACATTTTAACAGGGGTCATACTCTGTGTAATATGGTTCCCCTGAGTCACTGTAGGTCATTTCCCAGGTTTCAAGCCCCGCCCTTTGTGGTCCTCTTCTGTGCCTGCTCCCGTTCTCAAAGGCACTGCCGTCCCCGCCGCTGGAGTCACGAGATTGGCTGGGGGATGATGTCGGGGCGGGGACACTGCTGGCACCTCCTGAGCCACCTAAAACATCAACAACAGATGGGAAGAGAGAATAATATGAAAATAAAGGCAGCAATGATAACAGAAATAAAACTTTTATTTCAGGGTTGATGGTTCTAGACAGTCTGTCTGTGGTATTGCATCTGTGAAGACAATATGATTTATTATTGGCGTTAGTGAGAAATTTTAGCAATTAGACAGTTAACTGGAGCAGGTATCACTTGGCCCTATTAAGAGATTCTGAGAATGATGAACTATAGACAGCTCGGTGTGTGCAATTACGTAAGTATGTGTTACAATCTTTCTACTCTGAACAGGTCTATGTATAGGCCAACGAAACCCTTCATACAAAATCCAAATAAAACCAGTACTGTGTCGATTTGTACATCTGAGCCAGGTCAGCATCTCACCCGCCGCACTTTGACTGAGGGGAAAGTATATCTAATCCATATTAACAGATCACAATGAAAGCCCACACTGTTGATTGGCTGCCATAGAATGGTTTGATCAATGGCTTTGTAAGGTCTGTGCCACCTCCCATGAGACAGCAGGGCCAATGCAGGAAAAGTGCATAGACGACAAAACTAAAGTGAACTTATGAAAGAGTCGAATGGACAGTTTTAGCAGACCATGGACTGGAGCGATATCCAATTACTCTGTAGCAAAGAGACAAAATTACTAAGGATTTATTAAAACAATTTAGACATATTACAGTAGTTTCCAACTTGAAAAAGGAATTTGAGAATAACTGAATGGTCAATAAAGAAAACAGCTCCAATAATCCTTTGAATCATACAAACAGAATTCTGTACAGCAATTTTGTTGAAGTAGTCATTAATAATACTCTACAATAAAGGGGTAAAGTTATCTAGCAGGATTTTGGCATAGTCAAAGTGGCTTTCTCCCAGAACCTCAATCAACTGTGAATCCCATATCAGTCAGGATCAGATGACAGATTTGAAGGTCCTGCCCTTTCACAGTGCTGCCCTGTGGAATACCTGGCACGTCTATAGCTCATGGCTTCCTTTCTCTCCTTGAGCTGAAGTTAAGACTAGAATGTAGGCGTAATATAAATATTCAGATAAACTGATAGACATCACTCTACATTCCCAAACATTTACACTAACTATTTAAAAAAATTAATTGTTATCCTCCTGTACTAGATAGATAAACAGATCTTTGGATTGGCTCCCTGGTCACTGACCTCAAATACACAGCTACCCCTGCTACCCCCATGAATTTTGACACCAAAATTCAAAAAGTGCTTTACAAGTAGCTTTGTCCGAAACTATGCTCATTCATTATATAGTGCACTGTTTTCTGGATTTGGCATGTTGTAGTGCTGTCTGAAAGCATGTGAAGAATATCCAGTGCACCATGATAGGTAATGTACAAACAGTATACCCTAGCAGCCATGAAATACCCAATGCACTGGATAATGCACTGCGTTGTTTGGTTTGATTAGCGTACCCCCTTATCCCTCTCTGATAAATACTGTTGGTTACTACAGCAATGGCCCTTCAGACCTTTTACAATTGAAAAGAGCAGATTAATTGTTTTGTGATGTCATTTCTACAGTTTATAGCTTTGTTACTTTATTGTCCTTAGGTTTGATACAGGTCAAATGACTGTGTGGATAGATAATTAGCTAATTAGGTGTGTATCTTTAAGCAATGGAACAAGACTACTAAACCCATGTTATGTAGCATATGAAATCATTTACTTCAATCACCATTTCCCCTATAGTAGTGTACTATGTAGTGGTCCCGATTTTTCCAGCGCACATAATAGTAAGTAGGGGACTATTTTAGACATAACAAATAAGAGTTTTGTTAACTTTCTTTTCCTCTGAAGTACTATGACACTACCCCATTTTCCTTTTCAGTTATGAATGACATTTATTGCATCTACCATATATGGACTCTGTTATATAATGCTTCTTTTTCCTTAAGGTTAAAATCTTTTGAATTGGCCAACAGTAGAGTGTAGAACATCTATGCGTCCATAAAATTTAACATTATTACCTAAGACAAAAGGTGAAAAACCAAGCCGTGCCGCAAATAATATGGCCCAGTGATATCAAATTTATTCCAGGTTCATTAATTTAAACCATAAGCATCCCCAGCTGGGACCTGAACAGCTGCAAGCTGCCCCCTCAATTCTAAGATAATTAGCAAGCTCCCAGTACAGACATAACCCAGTCTCCAAATGCACACACACAAAACACACACACAAATATTATGCTTTATATGGGTACTTCAAGTATGCTAGATGACTCTGGGAATAAATCGAAATTAATTAACACAGATGGTTCTGTACTCACACGTAGTTGTTCTGATTAGCACAACTGTAATACATAAACTTACTACCACAGTTAAGGCAAAATACTACAACAAATATTACTAATATTAAAAAATACTAATATTTCTTGCTTTAGTCTCATGTTAAAATGACAGAGTGTTTTTAAATGCACATTATACATAAATTTACCAATGTGGATTTATTTACTTTGTTGGTGATAGGACCCAAGTGACTACAACATTTTTTTAGTATACTTTAGTATAACACAGAAAGCCAAAACCTTACTGCAGACTCCAAAGCCAAAGCTTTTCATGTAATTAACAGTCAGTTAGGCAGCCTTTAGAGGCTTTAGCTCTTTATTGGCTCCCCACTGCAGTTACTGATTTATACGTTTTAAGGTGAATGACTGAGTAATATACAGAGTACAAAATACACTCACTTGTGTAAAAGTTCTGCTACTGTAGTAATAACTCACTTGAGCAAAAGTAGTGAAGAAAGGTCTCAAGTAGGAGTAGATAAGTCACCTGATGAAAAACTACTTAAATAAACTAGCTAACTTGGCCAAATGCTGTTGGGGCTTCATTTGCTTACTAGGATTGGTTGCTAGCTAGCTAGCTCATGTAAATTAAAAATGCATGTTACTAGCTACATAATTAGCTATCTAGCAAAGATGCCCTTTACACACTACCCTAAGTGCTACCTATAGACTGTAGCTAACACAACAGGCAATCGCTACCTAAGTTTAATGCATTGCTTTCCTACTTGTCTATGTTTCCGCATGTTGGATATTGAGCTGTGAAATACCGATATCTCCATGGGATTTGGCTCACAAAATTTGCAGATCACTATCATTTAAATTGGGCCAAGGATGTCTCCACTAATTCAGTCATTGCTTAGTCTTAGATGCTGCTGGCGTGAAAGTGTAGACTTTCTGCAGGAACCTGCCTTATAGTGATTGAAATTATTTACA
Source organism: Pangasianodon hypophthalmus (assembly GCF_027358585.1). Classification (NCBI taxonomy): domain Eukaryota; kingdom Metazoa; phylum Chordata; class Actinopteri; order Siluriformes; family Pangasiidae; genus Pangasianodon; species Pangasianodon hypophthalmus. The sequence goes on from NC_069717.1 coordinate 23,741,804, forward strand.
TTATTATTTGCGCATGCTGTCTTTTAATGGTCTTCCGGGGATAAACAAATTGTTTTTTTTCTGTGAAAGTGATCAAAACAAATGCAATGAAGTTGAATATTTTATTTAAAAAAAAAAACTCAAGTAAAATTAAAAGTACTATGAATTAAATATACTCAAAAAAGTATCATTAAAGTGAACCAAGTACTGTAACAAGAGTACATGGAGTTTGTTACTTTCCATCCCTGATAATATGTCGGGACTTAAATTCTTGCATGAATGCTCCTGTTTTGGACAAATATTCCTTGTTCTAAGTACTTTGCTTTAGAACCATTTGAATGTGAATGACATTTCAATGAGAGAATTATAGAGAAATTCGTATTTACCAACTCAATTTACCTAATAAAGTTCAAAGACAGAGAATCTTGTACTGTAGCCAGTTCTACTATAAAAGTTTATCTACAATCCTGACTCCAAGAGGCTCTGGCTGCTAATAATGCTACTCCTACTATTAGCAGTAAGAGCGGTATTAGTTGTAACGCAGGGATCCCTACAGTTTATTATTACACAGTTATCACTATTATCCTGTGTTGTTCTCCATCCTTCCTCCCCTACCTGATAGCCCGGAGTCTCCCTCACTGTTGTACCCTTCCTCTGCCGCTTTCTCCAGGTTACTCAGGGATTTGCTGCGTGTGCGGAAGTTCCGTAGAAGCTTGCAGTGCTCCTGGTAGGTGATGGGGGGGCTGTCAGGACCGATGTGGATTGGTCGAGGGGTTCCGTAGTAGTTCCCTAAGGAAGAATGGAGGTGGAGAAGAGGTGTATATGGTTTATTTACCACTAGAACCATTAACACAGTTGCAGAACTATAATGGCTTCTAGCCAATAACAACATGCATCAATATAAACATTTTCAAAAGCACATATATAGGGCACAACAAATAAGACTGTGTATGACATAATCATACATTCGATCGATATCAAAACACAAATGCTGAACCTGCAAGTTCCCAAGTTCTTATATCATATAATCATGTTTGCGATAGGGTTTAGAGCACGCATAATATGCATTTATTGAAACATGGCTGATTTTTCTTATTTTTGCAGACTCAAGTTACCTGATATTTATAGTACTAGCTAATCAATACAAAAAAGTATGGCTGTAGCACTTTTTTCTAAAACCATTATGCTCCAAAAAGAACAAAAACACAGTGAAAGCAGTCCCGTACTGTTTTATAGTATTTTCATCCCAAGACTTCACTGAAATGCATATTCAGTTCTTCTTGTGCTCTTGCATAATGCTGATGATTTATTGACAGAGTAACTTGCTAGCAAAGCATAAATCATGGCCCGGCCTGGTCTGACAAGGTGAGAATGACGTTTATGGTGCTGGGTAAATGCTGCAGCATCTTTTATGCTAATAGATCTCACTCTCTTAATCAGGAGAGGGAGGTGATCCTGCCCCGGAGAGCCATAACTCACCTATACTCCCTGTGAGAGTTACATGGCCGATAACACCGGTGCTGAATATTAAATTGCTTAAAGGCTTGAGAATTCATTGCTATATATATATTACTCTCTAATATTAAAATGCTGTAGGATGTGATAGTAGTACTGCAGTTTCACAGGGTGGATGAAAATAGATGTTTAGACATATACAACACTGAGGTTTTTGCAGAGTAGTGGCATGTGTGGTGGCAGAAATTTATCAATGTATTAATATAATATAACAATGCATTACTATGAAAAAAATATACCACTGGAGGAAGTCTGAGAGAAAATGGAAATGTGTGATTAATTCATGGGTCACTTCTGCATAAAGTAGGCATGCTTATTATATAAGGTCAGATTGAAGCCAGTATCAAGAGACCTCATATGACGTCTCTTTTGCAACACTACAAACTCATCCACTGATTTTTTATTTCAGCAAAGGTCCTTTTAGTACGGTTTTTAAAGTTGGTGTCACATCAAAATGACTGACCTTTGAATTTGCCGCTCTCCAGCAGAGCTCCCGACTCCTCTAGAGAGAAGAACTCTTCAACAGACACAAAGTTATAATCCACTCCTGAGATCTCGCCATCTCGAGGCTGTCTGGTCGTACCTACAATTTATAATATTTTTAAAAGAGCAAAGTAAATTCTGACCACAGAAAGTGTGTGTGTGTGAATCAATAAACAATTTATGCCTTCATCCATTCCTCACCTCTCTTGATGAGAAATCCTCCTTAAACTCCACATTTACACTATACAAAGACCTGAAATGGTGTGGTGCTCTCTATTGCTTGAATTCCTTGAATTGCTGATTCCAGTTATATCGTTCCAATTATATTGATCCAAATCATATACTTCCAGTTATATTGATTCAGATTATATAGTTTCAATTATATTGATCTTAATGTCATTTGAAATAGGCACTTTCTCAGTACTTCCATAAAAATACTGACCAGGACAAAGCAGTTTCTGAAGATATCTGAATGAATGAAAAGCAAGACCTAGATACTTGAAAAACGCAAGCTATTTTGCTAGCAACGAAACCAGCTAGCTAGCTATTTGGAATAGCAGGAGGACTGTTTCATAATTTTGCATATGCATAGATCCTGTCATTTTTATTGAGTTTAAATGTGTAGAGATGTTCCTAGACCAAATTAGAAGCATTAAATACACAATTAAAAAAAAGGCCAATTTGTCAAAAAGAGCACATGTAGGGAAACTCTAAGGATGAGCCGATCATTTTATTCCTCTTTACCTACAGCATTTGCTACACTCCTTTCCGTGATTGTCAGGTGAGCACGCTTGTAATGACAATGCTGCAAATGGTCCAGACCGATCATGCTGTTCAAACACCTACATTCTGACACGTCCTGTCGTATCTCAGCGGACTTCTACAGGGTCTGAACGGTTACACACTGTCACTCCATCAATCTTCCATTCCATTATCCTCCTTACTGTCTGACATACACACACACACCCTCACAATCCCTCACAATTCAAAATCGAATTAAGTCCCTTGATCATCTCAGTTTTATTTGTCCTCTTCGCCCCTGAGGTGCTGCATTCTCAGCTTTATTAGGTTTTGTGTGTGTGTGTGTGTGTGTGTGTGTTTTGTTCTTTGACCAAGCTGCTTCTCACCACACCCACCACATGTCAATCATCACAAGTCCAGAAGCTATTAGAAAAGGGGAAGGGCTCTGTGATGGGTCGCCTGTCCAATAATCTGAGTAACCCCAAGGGTGTGTGTGTGTGTGTGTATGTGGATAAGACTTGGACACTTCAAAGCTGTACACAACAAGACATTCTCATGTAGAAGCACAATGTCTGCTTGAATATTGATTCATGGAATGCAAGAAAATAGAAACGTCTCTAATTATCATTATTTAGTAGCTTTATCAATAAGTCATGATGTGGCTACAAGGGTCAAAAGTAAAATGCCATCCCGGGAAAGAAGAATGACACAGCTTTGCACTTAAGCTTTAACAGGATCTCCATGACAACATCTAGTTAGAGCTATAATGGAAATAACATTACTGAAGACTTAATCCTCGGATAATGCATAAATGTGGAAAAGAGCTTTTAATTAAAATCTTAGTGGTCATCAAAACCCTTTAGCTGCAATCTTCAAAATACTATCCTGTGGATCCATATTCAATATGTCTGTGTCACAAACAATACATTCAACAGACTGCATAATAAAGTAGGCTTTTCATCATAAATATATTATGTGAGGTGTAATAAACATTTAAACTTAATCAAGCCCACCTTCCCTCCTCTGAAAAAATAACTTCCTCTTTATCTCAAGTTAGGAGAGGACTTACGATGATTTAAAAAACAACACGCTTCTCCTAATCACACTGTTTTGCACAAGTTAATATGCTGGCATGCTAGGAGGCACTAATACACACACACCCACAATACGCGCACACATACAGCAAAGACTCTTTGTTTCATTCAGACAGCCTGATTCAATCCAGATTAATGCAATCACAGAGGCGATTGGGAAGTTCATATTCAGAAACTGAAGAACAAACGAATGCATGTTTGAGCTACAGAGAGCTGTGTGACTTTCACAGCACAACTAGCATACAGCAGAATGTGAAATAAAGCGTTCTGTGCTTCAGACAGTCTCCTTGTATCAGCCAGCAAGGTTACCAAAGTCTTTACACCAAATTCGGCTAGTTTTAAATCAACAAATCAGAAAAATGCATGTGCACCACGGTGAAATCCTTTTACAAGCAAAGACTTTCTTTTCCACTGGCTGAACTTTTTGTGCAGGTTTTTGAGATGTAGTTGTTAAAGAAATTTTGCTGAAATTTTGCTCAGTGGCAGCTTGTCTTTCAGCCTTTAAACAAATGTTAATCTTCATAAAGACCTCATTCACAACATTTCCTCTTTTGAGTGACCAACGATTTAAAAAAAATGTTGCTATTTGACAGATATAAGCCGATGTTCCACTGATTTGTTTGTGTAGAGTTCTATAGAGTTGCAACAAGCAATAAATAGTCCACTGGGGCAGGAATCATGCCGCCCAATGCTTAAGGGAGGAGCTGTAGACAGGACAGTTAATGGGGTTGCCAGATTGGGCTAGTTTAAAAATACTTTACAGCTGCCATGATCTTTTTTAAAGCAAATATCCAAAATCTAATAAACTGTAACAAAAATTCAAGTCTATTATGTGTTTTTTGATCTTGTAGCTGGGCTGAAAACCAGGCAAAACTGGTTACGGAAATTTGCTTTTCTGCGTTCGTCTCGCATACTGTGATAATAATGATACAAAAACACACCTGCTGTATCAAACACAGTTGGACAAAGGTTCGTCCAAAACCACTCAAAACAAGCTGTTAGATTGTGTGCTGGTTGACTGTATGCTTTCAAGGCTCAATTGCCTATTACAGTGTTACTCTAAAAATTCACTAGATAGTAGCCTAAAGCAAACGTCATGTGTGATAGCCTCTCAGCTTCATTTTGTTTGAGGCTACATCACTACTAATGTCATCCTGCCCCACCAACATACATTCAAAGTGCTCAGATCCAGCTAAAATAAGAAAATGTTTCAATGAGTCTTTTATGAAAGAATATTCATTTCAATTCCTTCATCTGTGTATTTGTTAAACATGAAGGACACAGTGATGATACCAGTGCCTGTTTGGGTGAAAAGAAATGGCCAAATGCTCTTTGCACACAAAGCAAAAACATTCTGTCTTTATATAGACTGTGGGCTAAATGACACGACAACGCAATTAGACAAAACTAATGCATTTGAACAGAAGGTGCAATCTATTGTCTATGGAGTCATTTAAGCATGTAACCATGGAGGCCACATTTCAATATAATTCCATTGTATGCATTATTGATAAATGCCTCACTGTTACTTAATTTGCTTATAATCCTTATGCCCTGCTTTCATGTAGCTGGTAATGTGTGAGGCACCATTTCTCTCTCTCTCTCTCTCTCTCTCTCTCTCTCTCTCTCTCTTATTCATTAACCTATTCCATGGTTTTGCTTTAATGGTTTAATGGATGAACCCTAATTACATTAATGTATCCACTTCTTATTCATTGTAAAGAACTGAAATAAGTTAGAATTTATGAACAAAACATGCAGCGAGAAGGATGGGGGATGGAAAATTAAATTATCCATTAAGCACAGCAGGGAAGGGAAATGTCTTCACACGAAAATACCGTATACACACTAATGACCTGCTTACTGACATGTTTTACACGAGCATTTAGTATCGACAACCCATAGATTAATGAGAGCTATAGTGTGGCCGGTTAATGAATCTTGGGAATGGTATTCAGCACTTAATGCAACAACCTGCAGTTATGTGATACAAACCTTATGTAACATATCTTGCAACATGATACATAAGACTGCTTATACACTGTTTTCTAGAATAACCTGACCAGACAGGATAACCAGCGAATGTCACTCACATAGAAACACACACACACACACACACACACACAAACACCTAGTAGCATAATAAATATTTGAACATTACTCTCACAAAGGTTTCTGTGGATATTAATGAAAGAAGCATCTCCTTTGTGTTTATTTCAGCCTTTATAAGTACATAGACCTACATGACCAACATACATTAACTAAAATTTAATTAGAATTCTTCTTCATTTTACTTAATTACACATAGTTATGGTTCCATGGTACTGTTGAATTGGATTGGTCAGAAGGTGTTGATTAATTTTCTCTAACACAATCTCTGGCAGTAGTGATGATTATAATTCAAATGGTTGTGTATGTATAATGTTTATGTATAATGCACTCTTTCTAATACATTATTATTTCTATCTTTCTACTGTTTCTTAATAATAAACAGATTAAAATCCTGTGTTGTTATTTAACACAGAAAAACATATAAACGTTGATATGGTGAAGCTTTCTGTAAGGAGATGTTTATTTAACATTTGTGGAAGGAGTCTCCACTGTTCGTGCCACTAAGTTTTCCACTACAGCAAAGTCTTCAGAACAGAGGTCATTGTGCTCTGTGGTTTTTCAGTAACATGACAAGCTGATTTTTTTTGTCTTATTAATTTCAAGAGAGAGAAAAAAGAGAGGCTGGTGAGGGAACGACTGTTTATTTTCACTATAATGTAAGTGGTATCATGAACTAACTTGTATGTGAACGTTCCACAGCATTAATTTTAACTATAAATGGTGAAAAAGCATGACGTGTCATTCATTAATAAATTAAAAATTGCTTTTCTGTATTAAGCTGCATCATGCTACTCCGTCATGGAATATTTCCCTATAACAGCATATCAGGTCGTGTTTTATTCCCTAATTATACTTCTAAAACAAGAAATGCACTACAGGTTTTATCCCTCCTATCACTGTCTACTGCAACACACCCTGCACTGCATCCAATTTGTTTATACTGATCTTCCCGAGCCAAGGCGAGTCAGATCAGAGAAGCCAGCCTGAGGCAGCTCTGCCCTTCTGTCTGCTTGGCTTAGTGGAAACAAATATTGCCTTTGGTTCATCCTGACAAAAAAAAAAAAAAAAACTCAGCTGCACTACTCTGTTTAAAGGTCTATGCACACTGTTAAATTAGCTATTGTTGAATATGTTTGTGTATGGTTGTCTATATTTGCAGTATACTGATTCATGTGTACTTCACAAGCCTGTACTCATCTGCTAACATCTGTACTTGTTCATTTTAACATAAGAGTTACAGTTGTGTCATTGTGATACAGGCAACATATTTGATTTCGACCATCAGTTCCATAATAAAATCCAACATGCAGCTGTGAATAAATACATATCCCCAGAAACAAGTGCTTTTTTCCTGCCAGACTAAATTTAGCAGTGTAAAGAGATGCTATACATGAGCTGAAGCATGCAGCTGGTGAAAAAGACATCTGCCTCGCTTCATCACAACCACAGCTTCATCCCTGCTTAGACTGAAAGCGACGACCCCTGAAGGAGCAAAAACGAGGACGGTGCAACCTGTGTCTTCAGCGTATGCATTTGTGTTTTTGTCTGGATGTTGGCAATTCACATACACATCGAGTATGTTAAGACCTTAGGAATATGAAATTACAGTGTGAGATTTGGTCCTGTATTATCTGCTTTGATTTATGAGATTAATGCTTATTATTCTTGGATTTATTGTTAAAAGTAGAGAAAGAGATGATTACAAAGAAAATAAAGTAGGAAGAGAGGCAAATAACAGATAGAGATACAGAGCTTTTTCCATTTTGTGTCTTCATATTCATTTATAAACTACACTGTGGGAAATTTAGGCTGTGCAAAATAAACCTCATTGGTGAAGAAGTTCTTTGAATAAATCTAATAAGGTTTTACTTTTAGTTATGCAAGAACCTTTAGAATTGTAAGTATACATCAGTATGCCAGCAGTGTGTGTGTGTGTGTGTGTGTGTGTGTGTGTGTGTGTGTGTGTGTGTGTGTGTTCATAGCAAAAAAAAAATGTAGGGCTTGGAAAACAGTGGGCAAAATGACCTACTTCACAGCATAAACCAGAGATTACCGGAGTCAGGTCTTTATAGACTTACCCACACACACACACACACACACACACACAGACAAGGCAAGGTAAGGAGGTAAGGATAAAAGAGACTTATGATCAGACTTCATTTTTTCATACTTAATTCCAAATCTCTCATTGTGTATATACTCTGAACATTTACAACAGCATTCAGTTTTTTGTGTTCAGATAGTTATGCAATTATCCTGAAATAAAAATGAACAAAGTGAAAGTAATCAATAATCATCTTTAAAATTCAATAAAGGTAGTAAAATCATTAAAGTTCAATGCATTCTAGTGCTCTTGGCCTGACCTAGCATTTAAATTAGATGAACCTATTGAATTCTCACATGAATAAGGATTCATCCAGTCTACAGCTTCTTTCTTAGTCACGCTCTAGGTTTCTCTACTGTTGATCATGTTGGACTGTTTGTGCATTTTAACATGAAAAGTTTCACTAAAAATGATAGTGATAGTCACTCATTACTCCTCGGTCGCCTTTGCCATGTTTCATCTAGGTAAGCTCTCCTGACTTTTTACTCCTCTACTAGTAGTTATGAACCTAGTCTTTACGAGAAATTACAATGGACAAGAATTTTGATATGTTTCCCAATACTTAAAATAAGAGAGAGAGCCTGTTTAATCGAAATTCACTTATACTGCCAGTCTAAGAAAAGTCATTGAGTTAGTCAATGAACATTTATACATGTATTTTGTTAGAAATTGTCCCATCAATGCTGAGACTTCTTTCTGAAAGGGAAAAATTTGAGGTTATTACCAACAAAAGGAAACATCAGTGTGCCTCAGTTTTCACCTGATTGTGATGAATACCTCAAAACCTCAGTAGAGGTAGAAATAACTAGTATTACTTTTTACTGTGTTACTCCAGTGTTTGAAAGTTGGATGAAAACCCATAAGAACAGCTTTAGTGTCTTCAGAGTGGCGAACAGAAAAGCTTTTGCCCTGTTATCTTGAGATCATAAGTTCAAATGATCTAGAGTCTAGACAGAAAAATTGGCCTTGCTCTCTGGGTGGTAGGGCTGGTATACTCTCTCTCTCCTGTCAATCAGTGCAACACTAGCCAATCATGGGTGTATGTGAGCGCATGTATGTGGACGAGGGTAGATAGCACTTTCCTCTGAGTGTGTTTTAATGCCCCGTGATGCTGAGGAGCAGCAGTTTGAAAATATGGCTTTCTTCACGTGTCTTGGAGGAAGTATTTGTTAGCTTTCACCCTCCCCGTTTGGTAGCTATGTTGTAATAGGGCAGACCTGGCTGGTGGGTGGGAATTGGCCAAGACCAAACTGGGGAGAAAATGCTGGAAAAATCCAAAAATATAAAAAAGAGAACAAAATATACTTTAGCAATTTTCAGTAGCTTTGGTGACTTTGACTTTGGTGGTGACTTTTTCATGTCTATCTCATCCTAAGATCTTTTTTTGTTGCTGTGGATTGGTTGTGCAGTAATTCTGAACTTGTATTCTTTGGTTATATATTTGTCTATTGATGGAATTCCACAACTGGCCTTAGACTTCCATCATAAGAGAGTTTCACGTGAACAGCTTTTCCCTTTAAAATTTTTGTCAGTGATTATCACATACACTACTCATGCAGTGGATTATTATGACTTTTTGGGGGGGATTTTTTACCCATGTTCTCGCCTTTGGCAAATTGGCCAGTCTCAAGAGTGACATCTAGCACATACTTCCTGAGACATATGAAGCAAGCCAACTGCATCTTTTCAAGCGTTTCATTCCTTTCAAGCAGCATCTTTTCAAACTGCTGTTCATGCTGTGTCACAGCGCAGGGTAACACACTCGGAGGAAAGCGCTATCTGCCCTCTTCTGCATGAACTCATAGACACCCATGATTGGTTAATGTCACTGTCATTGACAGGAGATGCCGTCCCTCTGGCCGAAAGAGCATGACCAGTTTTGCTCTCTTGGACTCCTGGCCATGGATGGCAGTGGCATCATCGGAACCTGAACTCGCAATTTCCCAATGACAGGGCAAGTCCTAGACTACTCTTTTAAACACTTGCTGACTAGAAGCACTAATGCAGTGTACATGAGTGTCGTTTGAGCAGTTGCTTAGCCCTAACCATCCCAGGATTTGTAATACACTAAAATTTACATAAACGTGAAAACATGAAAGCAAGTGGGAGGGAGAGGGAGGGAGAGAGAGCGAGAGAGAGAGAGAAAGAGAGAGAGAGAGAGAGAGAGAGAGAGAGAGCTCAAAGGACTCATAAACTTAATTAGAGAATTATCAATAATAGCTAATCCAAATCTATCTCTCATCTTAATGTAAAAATGTAAAAGTCAAAATATTAACCAAAAGATAATCAAGGCTTATCACAGGCACGAGAGAGAGATGTGCTGGGAAAAATTGAAAGTGTGAAAGAGAGAAAGTTTAAGGCAAGCAAGTGTGAAAAAGAACGACAGGGAATATGAAAACCAAAAACATCATCAGCTCCAGCTCTTTTAGATGCTACTCTTCACTTTTAAAATGCTCTGACTCACTCTCTCTCTTCCTCTCCTCTCTCTCTTTCTCTCCACTTCTTCCTCTTCCCTGCTCTCTTTGCACGGTGTTACTTCTGCAAAGGTGTCGGTGGCAGCTTTCAGAAGAACGGATCTCACACCAATTAAAACTAGTTTCAAGGAGAAACTCTCCTAGCCTGTAGATTCTATGCATTAGATATTATATATGAAAATGTGTGTGTATATGCATTAGATATATGTAATACATGAAAAGTATTTAACAGACTTTCAGAGCTGAGTCAAAGGCACCTTTTAAGAATGCTTATAAGACATGTTCAGGTTGCATGCATCCAAGGGTTTCACTGTAATTTATATATTTCTGTGTGTGAGAGCGAGAGAGAAAGAAAGTGAGAGAGAGAGACTCACATGGTACTGCACGCAGATAGAGATTTTCCCGTATGACTTGCTGAAGTTGACTGTCCATGCAACCAGGTGTGAAACATTTACTCAGATACAACCTCAGATCCTTACACAGTGTTGAGTCTATAAAAGAGAGAGAGATAGACAAATACAAAATATGTAGTACATAACCGTAACATGTAACATCCCATCAGCTGCTTCCAGTCAGTTTGTAATTACTTAAAAAAATTTTAATTACTGAAAAGATATCACAATAGCCACGATATCATAGTAAAGTGTATTGTGACACAAATTTATATTTACAACATCAATATTATATTATCATATCACCCAGTCCTAGTGGACACTACACAACTTTCAAAATCTATGAATTGCTGTTCTGCTCATACTATACAACTTTTATCACTTGCCATATGCAGCGTGTGATCGCAGACAAGGCTCACACACTGCACAATCTTTCAGCTGCAGAAATGTCTAAGCATTTTTGTGAAAATAAACATGAGAGGTGTCTATCATGTGACTTTGTCAGGATGAGCACCTCGTTGTAGTGGTTGTTTTTTACAGAAACAAGCAAAAAGTGAAATAAGAGAAAAATATGGAGGAAGGATTAGTTGGAGAGACTGAAAAACTAGTTGGTGTGAAACTTACTTGCTATGGAAATCTAAGCGCAGTTGTTGAATTCTATTAGGCAACATTATGAAAATTCTAATCTATAAATGTTACACTATAACAATAAGAATGCCACGGGCATTAAAGAGAGTCTTACAAATGCTGTGTGGAAAATTTTCCTTTCCAAATATATTGAGAAACGTGTCGAAATTCTTGTCTATAGTAATTGCACACGGGCACCATGGTGGCACAGCGGGTAACAGTTCCACTTCACAGCTCCAGAGAGCCTGATTCGATCCTGAGTTTTAGTTACTGTCAGTGTGGAGTGTTGCATGTGCTCCCCCATGACCACCTCCAGGTTCTCCAGTTTCCACCCACCTCCCTAAAACACGCTGGTAGGTGGGTTGGCTACTTTAAATTGTGACTGTGTTAACGCATGGTGGCCTAAGATGGACTGCTATCCAGGCTCTGGATCCATGGCAACCCTTACCAAGATAAAGTGGTTACTGAAGATCAAGAAATAATAGCACATAGGCTACAGATAACAGATAGAGATTACAGCTTACTGAATAGAGAGGAACATTTAAAACAGAGCCAAATATGACCGACATGACAGAAATAGTATTATCATTACCTAGCCAGTGTGGGAACTAAAATGTTTGTCCATTTCTATAAATGGAATAAGGACACAGTCTACTCAGCCACTCTACTCAGTTTCTCTGAACTATTCATTAGGACTGCAGTGCTTTATGGACTCTTGTGACAAGCCACTTGGTTGTTATCGATGGCCTGCATCCTTCTCCCCTCTGTCAGAATGATAGACAGCACCCGGCATGAGACAACCCCGCCCCTCACTGAGATAGCATAAGCTCTGCTAATAAAACATATTTCAAAGTCATAAGAGAACATTAGTACTGACATCAGTCAGACACACACACCCCCGCATGCAAAAAATCTTAAAATATGCTGTCTGTTCCCTCGTTCCTTGACATTTAAATGTGTAACTTATAACTTGGTTCTCTTCAAATTCAACCTTATTAATTAGCCAATGACAAAATCTTCTGTGTATAAAACCTACCAGCAACAGAAAGCATTTTAATCAAATTCTGTTACTGTGACTAAAAAACAAGCCTGTTAGATAAATTTCAGTAGAGACAATACATATTGATCCCTACACAAAAATAGACAAACCAAATGTAGCAAAAAAAAAAAAAAGTTCCCTCTGGCAGTTTAGGATTAGATGATAACCTGACACAATGATAGCCTTGGACATAAAGACTATATGCATATTATATAATTGCTTATTGTTGTAAGTGCTAATTAGAGGTGATTTAATGACCATTTGCACTGGATAGGCAATTTAGCTTACGTAATTAACATATTGCTGGCTCAGTATAAACATGTTGTGCATGTCTGCTTCCTGTCACCATATGGCTGAATCAGTAGTATTTTGCCACAATGTTTATTATTAGGGTTTTAAATTGTGCAGAGCATTTATGGACCGCATGTGCTTCACCTGGTGAGATTACCTAAATATGAGTACTAGTGAAAACTGAAATACTGAAAAATCCATGTTTTCACTTCAATAAGCACATTCCGGTCACTTGGGAAACGCAAATCATTCTGGAGATATTGCTGAACTCTCTCATATAGATGCTTGCTCCTCAGTCAGTTATTAATTTCCAAAATACTGTACACTCTGCCTCGGCGATTAGATTATTATGTATAACCTTATAAGAAATACAACAGTTTGTGGTACATCTCAAGCTAATCGTAAACCCTGGACCAAGGGCTAGAGAGGTGAGAGATGGTGATAGATTTATTCAGAGAGAGAAAGAGATAAAGAGGACTACTGAGGAAGAGCTGGTAATCAATCTAAGCTGAGAGGGTAGCGGGGAGTCACGGTCAGGTGTAAAATATTGTTTTGCACAAACATAACCGTTGCAGCAGTGGCTACAAGAGAATGAACAGTAGACAATATTGGTGTGAGATGAAGACAAAATCCTGCTGATCATGGTCAGTTCACACTCCCAGCTACATACAAAGATGGACTTCTAGTAAATAAAACAAAATGCCATGACAAAAATGCAATCAAATTCAACTGACGTGCTTTGAAAGCAAACAATAGCAATCATGTTTGTTTGTATTAATTACCACATGGTCAGCATTTCAAGTTAGCTAGCGATTATTTATTAATTGTTTAGAACATTTAAGAAGCTGTGTTAAATGTTATTCCATGGTAACAATGAGAGAAAACTGTTCAGCAAACTTTGGCATGAATAATTAATTATTCGTGTTGTTCAATTAACGTGTAATTTGGGCCCTACCTGGTGTAACAGTCTTGATGCGAATAGGATGGGGACAGGAGTTGAGCACTCCACGTACGTCACCTAAGGTCATCCCCAGAACAGGTGTCCCTCCAATCTCCAAAATGATTTCGCCAACTGTGATCCCACCTCCCGGCGCAGCTGTGACAAATGGAAACTCGCCATAGTCTGCGCCACCACCGATGGCCACGCCCAGTTCTCCCGAGCTGCCCAAAAGAGGAATGAAGCTCTCCTGCACCTTGGAGCGCCAGTGCAGCTTCTTCCCAACCACCTTAGCCATGGCAAATGAACTGAGAGAAAAAGGGAGAAAAAAGAGAGTTTGTGTTTAAATCCAATATTCGACTCTATATAATTAGCTAGTTTCCCTCAATACATAATTTAATTTATGGTTAGACCATGAACCATAAAGAAGAGCCTGCTATCTTAGAATAATATCATAAAGCCAAAAGCCAGGTGAGCTAACCTTTATATAAAAATACATAAGCCATGGGGTCAATGTCAACACTGAGCAGGACTTTGGAGAGCTCTCTCATTTGCATGCATTTTGAAAGGCACGTTTGGGGCTTGGCAGACGACTCAGCAGATGTGCACTCTGCATGGGGTAGAATTAACACTGCCTGCACTTTATTCCTCATAAGCTGTATAATTTATAATTTAGGAATACTACTAAGAATAAAAATAAAGGTCATGTTTATATTATTTACTCTTCAGCTTGGTCTTAGAGTTGTCAAAAAAACAAAATTTTGACCTTAATACTACAGTAAGGACCATGCATTTGTTTTTTAGCAGATTAAAAAGACAACGTCATATTTTTATCTTTGTGAATGCAATACTGGTCAAAGAAAAACAAATGCTGTTAAATGAAAGAGATAACTGTGTGCTTTGACGTGCATCATCTGTACAGTTGGTGACTTAATTACAAATGTTAAGTAAAATATTTACACAAGGAAAGTTCAGACTTCTTTTACGCACACACTTAAGTTGTCTTTTCTGAGCATTCAGATGATTAAAATTTCCTGCATGTATTTATGCTCTCTTCCCACTTTTTGCATTATCGCTCTTAAATGCATATGTGTGAGGGAGAGATGCACACTGTGCATTCATTTTGTCGCATCCATGGTGCTTAAATTGCTTTAAAAGTCTCGCCCCAGTTTCATACATAACATGCAAGAATTATCATGCAGAATGTGACCTGCAATTGCACCTGAAAATGGGAGGAAATAGGTAAGTTTTGGCCCATGATGTCACAACCTACACATCGAAAATATTATGGGTTTTTTGGCTCTTTATCATACCATTCTCATGTAGCAAGTATATAATAGCAAATTATTCACTTACTAGCTTCATAACCTAATACCTCCGTGTTAGTGGATAAGTGAACCATTGGAAAGAAAGCAGACGGTAGAGCTTGAGAGCTTGTTTGTTTATGCAAGACCAACCTGTGTCACGCTGTGAGATGTTCAGTGTTTGCAAAATACAACCATACACGGGCATGCGTACAGGACAGTAGTGTAAATGTAAGAGGCTTGTAGTCATAATATAAGCTCAAACCTTATGTTAAACTATACTAAATAGTTTTGGCCTGTGAGGATGGTAGGCTGTGAAATTTGTCTAGCCTTATTCTGGCCACCCAGTTACACAGAAAATGCCATAAGTGACTCAGCAAGATCTATCAGACTCAGCGAAGCGTCCATTTCTATCATGAAGCAGATCCTCAAATAGTGTGACACACTGCAGTGCTGAAGGACATTTAGCTTTTGCGAGAGAAGAAAGCACAGTAAAGTGACAGTTGGCCACACCAGCATGAGGGGCTGGTACAGTTGCCATGAGACGCTAGAGATGTGACAGTATGAGAACAGTGCTGTCACTTCAAGCCCTCACTGACCCAACAGTATAAACAAGTGTGAGCAGTGGCCAACTTTACTGTAATGAAAAGAAAGGGGTGGTAAAAAAAGACAAAGACAAAAATAACAAGACACAAAGTAAAGAAGATGGGAGGCAGACAAAATAGTATCATCATGATTTTACCCATCTATACCAAGAGTGCTAATAATTCTGGAGCTGACTTTTGGTGATACTTAAGTGCAGAGCCCAGGTAGCCCATGTCAGTTCTTTTTGTAACTGGATGGGTGGTTGGTCTGTTGCTAATCTTGTCCAGCTAGGCAGCTAGCTAGCAAACATATCCCAATATTAGCAAGAACATTGGTGGCACGGTGGTTACAGCCATTGGTTACATATCATATGATTGGGGGTTCAAGTTCCAGCAATGCCAAGCTACTGCTGTTGGATCTTTGAGCATAACCCTTTACCCTATCTGCTCTAGGAGCACCAAGTCGTGTCTGACCCCAACTTCCTAACAAGCTAGGATATACAAAGAAAAGAATTTCACAGTGTTGTAGTGTACAAATAAAGTCTTTCTTCTTCTAAATGTTATCTATGAACAGCATATTACTAATAATAGTATGTTACTAATATTAGTATGTACTTCATTGTGTTGAGTACTTCAGAAGCTCCTGACCCTGGGATTTCGATGTATAACAGTCTCTAGAGTTTACACAGAATGGTGAGGTCAGAGGAGAATGGCCAAACTGGTTCAAAGTGACAGGAAGTCTGTGGTAACTGACCCCACTTTTTGCATCCATGGTGAGCAGAAAAGCATCTCGGAATGCATAACAGGCTGAAACCTGAGGTGGATGGGCTACAACACCAGAAGACCACATCGGGTTTCACTTCTGTCAGAGAAGAACAGGAATCTGAGACTACAGTGGGTACAAGCTCACTGAACCTGGACAGCTGAAGATTAGAAAAACATCGCTGTAATTTTCAACTGTCCAGTTTCAGGATTAACGTGAAATTTGTGATGTGATATTTTGACTATATTGTCTCACCCCTGACCTCATTATGTATTTTTTGTTGTTTCTCTTTAGCAGTAATTGAAACACTGACCATTTTCTCCTCCAAGTATTCTGTTTCAACGGTTTGCAAGCATCTGTTAGAGGACAGTGAAATTTTTAAAGCTACAAATGTTGCATGACTCAAAGACAGTATTTTGTTTTCCACACAACATAGCACTGTTAGATTGGCCTTCAGCACAAACTGAAGCTTCCCTCCTGACTTATTACAATCTAATGTTTTCTAAGCAGAGATCAATGCATCCACTCAAAACAGAAATAAAGACACACCGAATGGACAATCAGTTGACCTGACAGTGAGACAGATGAAGAAATAATAGAAATGGATGCGTGTGCATGCCCCCTCAGGCTACCCTACCACCAGGCTTAACGAGGCTAATTACACAGCTTGAGGAGCAGCCAAGGAGACATGACTAATTGTATACACTTGAACGATTGTCCGATTGGTCATCTATCCGGCCCCACCTCCTGTAGATGAGGCAGCTGATAGGAGGAGAGTGTTTTTTTTTCTAGTGACTACAGAGACAGAGATAGATTGAGCCAGGCACCATGCCGACTGCTGCTGGCACAGAGAGAGAAGTCTGCATATGACCTTGGAAGCTCAGGTATCCATAGCCAGAGAAGCAGGATAAAAGTACAAACACACACACACACAAGATACGCATACACGTGGTCCTGGCAACGTTTTCACTATGTACGTGGCACTGCTGGAATTTTACTTGATTTGATATTGAGTGAAAGCACAGTCGATGGGTGGAGTGATTTGTTAATGGAGCGACAGTGCTAGTGATATATTTACATATACACACACACACACACACACACACACACACACACAATGCTTTTCTCATTTCTCATTTCCCATGTCTCCTCCCCACTTTTCACTGTTCTACTGTGAAGCCTCCTGTGACTAGAATAACACCAATATTTGCACACTCGCACTTGTTTACACAGCAAACATATTTTCATGTGTCTTTTTTCTCTATGCACACTTTAATCACGCTGAAGTCCTTCATGATTATTCTGATTTTCAATATTAGCATATTGTTGTTATTACCAACAATTAAATTGTAACTTATTAGAATGTTATGCCTTAGGTTCTTAACATCATTCCCACACATTGACAATATTCATTAACTAATGTTTTCATCTGCATATAATCTAAACTCTTCTTATCCATAACAGTTTAATATTAAGAGAGCAAAATTTGTTATTTTTGTTCATTTGGTTAGTTAGAAAGAACAGGTATTAGAGAAGCCCGTTGTTTTTAGGAGTGGCTTCTTTCACATGGAGGGTCAAGATGATTTTATTGGCATGTTGTAGAAGAGGCACATGATAAATCAGGCCATACTGCACATAAATTTATGTGCAATTGTAGTGCTTCTCCTCTCAAAAACATTTCATGTGTTGACAATTTATGAGATTAAGTTACATTTGAAAATATTTTGTCGATATTTGTAAAATATTCCAGAAAAGTGCTGTGTCCATTGCATACATCAGCAGGTAAACCATTTTTCACTTCAAATCTCCAGAGCAAGACTTCCTAGGTTGAATTGTGAGAAAACTCCTTACTCATGACATGTATTGAAGGTGCCAGTAATTTCAAATGACTAAACCCGCTTTGGGGTCACATAATTGTGTGTGAGCTTAGGTTTTTATCACTGGCTGGCCCACCTAATAATGAAGAAGGAAGCTAGAGACAAATCTAAGTAACTGAAGGACACAATAAATGTTTGTAGCAGGATGATGTTATAGTCATAGAGTTGACAGCCAATTCCATCTCTGCTGGAAATCCCTATAAAACGAATCCCATTTTTCTCTGCCATATTAACATCCTTCTCAACATCCTTGGGTTGTTCTGAGAAACAGTGAAAAAACAATGCCTTTCATTTTCACCACACCAGGATACACTGCACTCTGCAGTCAAAATTAATTATGTTTTTTTTACTCTATCTTTGTCCAATTTGGTCATTTGCCAATTTCCATCCAAAAGCCAGCTCTCCACTATCACACAGCTACCAACCAGAGAGGGTGAAGGTTAGCGATTAACATGCAAAGCCCACGCATCCTTTCCACCTGCTGCTTTTCGACCAGCTGAACACTTGGAGGAAAGTGCTATCTGCCCTCTTCCGCATACATGAGCTCACAGACGTCCATGATTGGTTATTGTCACTCTGACTTACATAATAAATCCAGTTTTGCTATCGTGGACTCCCAAGAGATGGCTGTGGCATCATCGGGATTCAAAGTCGCCATCTCCCAACGACAGGGCAAATGCTGTTCTGTTGCACCACTTGGAAGCCACAACTTAATCAACTTATCATTGATAAAGAAAGAAAAGTTATCTTGTTTGGTGACTAGCTTGGCCAAGAGAAGGCAAGCCTAATGCTAGTAACTAACGCCAGCTTGCGGTCTGGATTGGGTGTTCGCAGTAAGGATTTCAGAGATTATATGACATACACGTATGCTTAATGCAATGCTGGCTATTTAAGTGTCAGAATACATAGACAATAAAATCAAGAATATTGGCAAAATGCGGATTCTATGAGATCTACAGTTTGGTTCTACAAAATTCTACATAATATAGATCAGTTAAAATCCAGTTCTAGCTTAATCCTGCATGTGATGAATTATTTACATCTGGTCCATCATGGCATAAGATGTGTCCATTAGCATTTTCCCACCGGACAGTGCAGCACGATTTGACTTGGCAAATTAATTACGATATCGCATCAATTGTGAGCCTCTGTCATATTGAAAGCTTAATATGATTACCCTTCTTGCAAAGATACCTTATGAGCCAAGGCGGGACATACGAGTCGAGCTAAAATTAGTGCAGACTGTTGATTGATCAGACACAGCCAGCACAGAATGATCCTGATTCATGTCTCTGGCTGGAATTGTGAACCAGCAGTCTTCAGTTTATTTTATCTTCCCTACCTAGTGCACTATGCTTTGAACACCAGCTTTTAGAAGAAGCCTTTATTTGTCACATACACATTACAGCACAGTGATTTTTTTTTTCTTTGCATTACCCAGCTTGTCAGAAAGTTGGGGTCAGAGCACAGGGTCAGCCATGATACAGCATCCCCTGGAGCTGTTAAGGGCCTTGCTCAAGGGCCCAACAGTAGCAGCTTGGCAGCACTGGGGATTTAACCCCAACCTCCTGATCAATAACCCAGAGCCTGAACCACTGAGCCACCCCTGTCACATTCCTTGCAATTTTGTTGTTATTTTAACATCAACTGATAAAGTTTGCACTAAAACAGTGTTTACAAAAGTACTGGTGCCCTTGTGTTTCGGTGCACTCTGTTGTTGAAATGGTTCATGCTTTGAGGAAAAACAGTACTATGAACATTTTACAATAAATAAATAACATTTTAAAAATCAAATGTATAATTTTAATTTGTGCCAATAACTGTGTACCACTTGACAACCTCCAGAGAACACGTGCTCCTTTCACAGATAGTGTAATGTGATGGGAATCCTACTGTTCGGTTTGACATCGCTCTTGCTTTAAAACACACATGCACATTCTGAAAAAACTCCAGGTCATACTGCATGCAGTGAAAATATTTGGTGTTTGTTGTATCTACTTTTGTATAGCAAAAGTCTGTGTCTCTCTCTCTCTTCACTGTAAGAGAATGTCATTCAATAAAACACTGCCAGTGATAATGTATCACAGTTAGCACTGATTCAGCTCTTTTCCATCCATCCATTTTCTGTACCGCTTATCCTACACAGGGTTGTGGGGAGCCTGGAGCCTATCCCAGGGGAATTGAGGCAGGGGACACCCTGGACAGGGTGCCAACCCATCACAGGGCACAATCACACACACTACAGACAATTTGGAAATGCTAATCAGCCTACAACACAGGTCTTAGGACTAGGGGAGGAAACCCCCGAAGCACAGAAAGAACATGCAAGCTCCACACACACAGGGCAGAGGCAGGATTCGTGACCCCCATCTCCAGCGGTACGAGGCAAACATGCTAATCACTAAGCCACCTTGCTGCTTTTCACTTGGTTATATTATATTTCTGTCTATCCTGGAAAAGTCAACTGCAAACATTTTAAATATGCTTGAAATAAACGTCACTGAAGGTCATGGAAGCGTTATGTGACATGTACAGTATTACTGAAATAGCATCTGCCATTAGTCTCACATGAGACATATCAAGAAACTGCAGCTAGTGTAAAGATGTTACAAAGGGTATTGAAAATGCTAACGCTTAAGGTCAGAAAAGAGCTGAGCACTACATATCCGTTTACGCATCTTTCCCCATGGCTCGGTGATCCGTTTTCATGCCCCCCAGTCTGCTCAGCTATGTCTTCAGTGTAATTTCATACTAACACACAGACAAATATGCCATGGATCCCACTATAGGTTTTTTTTCTATCCCAGTATATCAGTAATATTTAGCCTAACTACGAGTAGGAGCTATTTTAAAATTTCCTTAAATATATTTCTACAGTTTTATTCATAACACCACAAATAACCATTTGATAGCATGCACTGTTACTTGAAAGACAATGAGTAAATGCCATCGTGTTTCGCTAAATTTACTCTGTGAATTAAAAACTTCCTGAATGCCAGATTTTCAAGTACCTGCTAAAGTTAGTATCTGATTAGGTGCACTCTGACTAAAGCCAATTACTTTTCATTGTTGGGTAGTAATGAAGCTTTCCAGCATTTCCTAGCTCTGTGGGCAGACGAATTAAATGAAGAAAGATAAAGAGATGCCCATGCCCCTGCCCCTCGAATATAATTAGAACGAAATGAAGAAATTTGCAGATAAATGCAGCATCGCTGATAAAGCAAATTTGAAAGTTGTGACAGTTACAAAAGGCAATGATCGAATTGCACTGATATCACTGCAACCGTTAAGATAGGGAGAAAAATGTGTCTTTTGATTTATGAATTTCACACTAGGGTCCTCTGCAAATAGCTTTTAAGATCTAGGGGATGATAGGAGTTAATGTGCTTAATCCCTTTAACAGTAGATTGTATATGAGGCTCTTTCACAGCAGTAAAAGAGTTTAGTTAGATTTGTTAGAAAGGACGAAATCTGTCTGCTTTTACGGCAGAGTAAATGGCTTGTTATACTTCATCAGACCTGCTTCTGAGTTAGGCGGGGCAATATGATGATATAATATTAATATTATGATAAATTAGGGCACTATACACTTTTCTGAGTATCACCATATTTCTTTGCAACGTTGTACATTTTCCTCCTTTTCAGTGTTAAATAATTTTTTTCCATTACTTGATTCGCAATGGGTCTGGAGTCTATCCAGGAAAGACTGAATACACTCACATTGATAAGTCACGCAGGCATTTGTAATACAGTGTAGCCAATCCTAGCATGTTTTTAGAAGGTACTAGGAAACCAGAGAACCTGGCAGCTCATGTGGACATGGAGAGAGCATGTGAAACTGCACACAGGTAATAACCTGAGCTCAGGCTCGAGCCTGAGACGGCAATGCTACCTGCTTCACCATCAGACCATCCTAATTTAGTTTTCTAGACATCAGAGGTATCAAGGTATCAGATTTTTAAAATGGCAACACTACTGTTTTGCTGGCACTTTGTTAGAAAACCTATATGTCTTGATACGTATCATGTATCGTAGAAATGTCCCAGAAAGCCCTGAACTCTCATATTCTTTTCAAGACAGTAGGAGGACCTTAGCTGTCAATCAGACAAGCCAGTGGGTAGTAAATCTCAAGCCGTGATGTATAAAACTGCTATTTTTTAAATGTTTTTTTGATCCCTTAAAATAGTGGTGAATCAACTGAGATGTAAATGTTGCCATTTTTGCTGCATCTGAGAAAGATTATACAGCATCACATCATCTACTGAGAAACATCTGAAAGCATGATTTGAGCCTTTTGAATACATTGATCCATCAGTTCATACACATTCATGTCTCTACCAGCTGATCACTGTGGAAATGGGAGGGCAGATTGGAAGTGCTGTGCTCCACCCCATCCAAAATGCCTTTCTGATGCTCCAAAGGTGTGTAAAGGTGTCGATATGGTTCAAGATAATGCTATAAAACTATCTCAACTAAAACATTTTTCATTATGGAACACATAATTAAACCAACATTATTTTTATCAACTCCTATCAGGCCCTCAATATCACTGAATTAAGAAGTGTTCTCCTCTCCTTTTCCTCATTAGAGGATGTTTTCATAAATGATGGACTGCCAGTTTTAGTAATAGACTGCTTGTCCCATTCATTTTGTTTAGCATCAGCTGACAGGCTCGATTGCTGTCTCAAAGTAAGCTTTAGCTTCACACATGAATTGTCTCGTATACGCCACCTCATGCTCTCCATCACATCAGATACACAAGCCTAATCACGCTCAGGCTTGTAATCAACTTGCATTATGTATAATGTAATCATGTATGAGATTGGTACAATTTCACAATTCTGTATAAGCAAAATATCAAATGAGAGGATTCGTGTCTGCAGGGACTAAAAGGTCTTATCAACAGTGCATCATCACACCCTGTGCATGGCTCCTGTTTCTATATCAGTGTCACGACCAGCCCTGAGCCAGTGCATGAATCAAAAAAAGTAATTACAGAACCTGTAGGAGGCAAGACAATATCCAGATTCAGGACTGGAGTTTCCTAGTTACAAATTATTGAAAGAACTGTTAACTTCCTGGACATTTATAGTAGAAATCACACACAAAGTGCCTCAGAAAGACTTTAAATCTCAAGGCAGGGGTCAGATCCAACCTTTACATTTTTCAAATATCTTTAATGTAATTTATATGATCTCCTCAAAATTTCTTGACTTGTCAATGAACTTGTTTTCAGTGAATATACAGTAGAGTGCAACATCTTAGGCACATGCAAAGAAATGCTGCAGAGCAAAAATGCCTTCAATAATAATGACGTTAAATATTTCTACAAACATTTTTCTGTTACATTTAATTTTGCGCCGGGAAACTAATGTTTGGAAATCTAAAATGTTCTTGTACTGTCTCAATAATGTAGAAGTCATAAAATAAAAATCCATAACATAGTTTGTACTAAAAAAAAATACTGTGCGTAAGACTTTTGCACAGTACTGAACATTACATTTTTTTAATTTCTGCCTTTTTCTGATCACTTGGTAATGAGATGTATGTAAAAATGAGCTACGTCCACCTATGTGACTTGAACTGGGATAAAAATAGTTTATTATTAGATTATTAGAATCCTTGGCTGTTTGGGGACCAGATAGCAAGTGATACATATCCACAGAAGGTCGAGGAATTTTAGTCTGCAGCTTTTCAGCAGGCAGACAACTCACATGTGGACACATCCCTCTTCAGAAATGTCACTGCAAATAACTTCTTCACCGACATCCCACTGGCTGAAGCATTTCTAAATGATGGACTGACGTATGTTGTTACTGTAAGATCTAACACACCAGAGGTTCCTGAGGTGATGAGACTAAAGAGTTGCCAAAGAGGTCCAAACAAGTCCACTTTGTCTTTCATGTGTTACTGTGCTAGCTAAAATAAAAGTGGCACTGTCTATCATGCATCATGACGAAAAGGTGAAGGGTAGGCAGAACAAGCCTGAAATCATCCAGCATTACAATGCCACCAAGAGTGGTTTTGACAACCTAGTACAATCTCAAATCCCAACTCTACAGATCTAGATCTAACCTCTATCTGAGCAGCAACGCTGAACATGGGAGTGAGGCTGACTGCTGCTGTTGCAGTACCACCGTAAACAACAAATCCAACCGCAGCAAAAAGATGTCGTCTGTGTGACTGCAATTCAGACAGAAAGCCAACAGTGTACTGTATGCTCAACTTGCAGTATGTGCCACACACAACTTGGCCCATGTTGTTTGCACTGACTGCCTTTGAAATCCATTAACTGGGCATGATTGTGGATCAACATCTTAATTCGGTGTGAGTTTTCATGTGTTAATCTTGTAATGTCAACTTCTAAAGTATAATTTGTTGTAGGTGTACAGTATACTGAAGGCGTGCTGTTGTGATATCTTTTTTGAAGTTGTCTTTTTCTTTGCACTCATAAAAAAAAAAAACAAGTTTTATCTTGCAGTCATATCTGACAGCAGTCATGCTTTGGTCATTTTCTTGAATTAATGTTAAATAAGGTTGCTGTAAAAACAAAATCTAAAAAAAAAAAAAAAAAAAAAAGCAACGAGTGCCACAGTGTTAGTGTGTTGATATGTTAACATTTATGTGTAACCTGATGTTTTCTCTTACTGCTATTCAGAGTTTGACTAAAACTCAAAATGATTTCTGATAGTATATAATGTTATGTAGTTATTACAAAAACAACAATAATACTGAAAATGTTTTACATCTAATGACAATAAAAATCTGTTTCTGAGTTTCAGTGTGACTTCCTCATCACACTGTGGGGTTATATCCGACCCCAGCTGGTCAGATGAGGGGGCGAAATATATTGGTTGCTCGAGGGTTCAAGGGCTCTTTCACACCTAGTGGTCCATTTGCTGAGTTGAAATCACAGTGACTGATACTTTTGGTTTGTTTGCTATTCGGCTTGGTTTAGTTTTACACTCCACATAATTAAACCAACCAAAAAGCAACTGGGGTGCATAAAGAGCTGAAAATGTCCTCGCAAAATAAACCTTTGCCAAGTGCACGTAGAAATCATGAAAAAAATCACCCGAGCAGGGAGAACATGGAGCTGGCACTCAGTAATAAACTGCTAGATAATTATATAAATAACTAGTTTTAAACATTATGCAGTTCACATCCACCATTTATAATCATCTATTCACCATTAACAGCATACTAAATATTCCTGCTCAAGTACTAATAATGATGCTTTGTAAAATATATGACAGTAACATGAATTTCATGGAAGGTTCCACTGCTCATATGAGTGTGAGCATGCTGGCAGTGAACATGCAGCCTGAAAATATCTGTCCCTGACCATCTTAGTCCTCTAAACTTATTTGTATAGGTTTTGTCCAGCATATTACAGCAAAAGTGTGTTTGTGTGTGTAATCTGGGCAATGCTTCTCTTTTTTTTGGTCTTCTTATTGCATGAGAGAGCCTTCTGACAGTTAATCAGTTATGAGAGAGAGAGAGAGCAAGAGAGGGAGAGAGGTGAGAGACAGAAAGAGAATGATTACTGCAGGATTTCTCCAGAGAAACTGCCAGAGATGTTAATGATTTGACTTGCACTGTTGTGTCTTTGGTGTTGGTATCTTTTTTTCATCTTTGATAAAGCTTGGACTTTCTTTGGTGGTATCTGTCTGGGGCTAACCTCTCTCTCTCTCTCTCTCATAACTATATGATATATAACTATATATATATATATATTCTTTTGCTCTCTCTGCATAGTGATTTAGTAAGGGAACGTATTACACTAAGTCCACAAACATATTAAGGCACGTTTACTTCAGACAAAACACAATTTTAACCCAGGATGTAATACCATACATGTCCACCTTGGGTATGAATAATCATGTTTAAGCATTAGCAAAAGCTCTGCAACAATGTCTTAATAATAAAGATCGGTCACAAATGACTGTTTTATTAAGAAAGTATTAAGTATTTCGGTGCCTAATACTGTAAATTTTGGGTATGTGAATTAAAGCACATTGGACCTCATTTATCAAGCTGGATATAAATCAATTTATTCATAAAAATAGTCTGCAGGAGTGTTTCCATGTAGTATTTAAATGTGGTGTTCATGAAAGCCTAGTTACTTCCAAAAAATCTAACTTAAACTAATATGAACCTAAAACTAATGTGAACCTTGATTGATCGTGACTTGACTGGCTTCCAATCCTATAACTGTCATGTAATTTTCTATGAACATTACTTTATGAAGTTTAAATCGCTTATTTATTTCAACTGATACGAATTTAATGAAAAAAATCCAGTCATACATAACAAATCCATAAATTAAGACAAAAGCTATTCATTCCATTAAGACAAAAGAAAAAGATGAGTTCTGCAGTCTTGAAGGCAGAAGGGAGTCCCTGGGGATCAGGAAAAGTGGTCTACTATTACCATAATGCCTGGGTTATTCTGAGACATGGAGTGGTCAGTGAAGAAGTCAGTGGCTATACTGTATGTGACCATGGCAGCTGTGGCGTGGCCAAGGGGAGTAGCTTGCCCACAGACAGGGTTCGGGGTACTGTGGCTTGGGCACATGAGGAGCAGGACAAGTTGAACTTGAGGATATCTTGGAGCATACGGCGCTACCAGTATTTGAAGGGGAAGGTGTATCTGAAGGAGTTGGTGTGTTCTGTGAGTGCTGGGGTGTCTAGTTGCTGAGGAGGTGTGAGACATGAGCAGTTTATCTCTGTGGTGTGAAGGCACATATTTTTTGCCTACTGGGCATTGTGCGGGAACCCTCGCCTCTGTTTCGTTCTCAATCTCCCGATCAATGTCTCAGGTTGGGGGGTGAGTCATTTACATCTACAAATATGTGATTACTGTGCAGCCTGTAGTTTGGTAGAAAAGTGTGCACAGCAATGATAAGCATGGATAATCAGAAAAAAAGACAATCAGGCTGATTGTTCACTGTCCTGCTGCCTCATGACATTTTTATTGAGCTGTGTTGTAATTACAGCTGGCCCAACTTTAGCTGTTCCGATCTCCCATGTTTTATTGATATCATTGTACATTTGGGAGTGTGTAATAACTTGTTTTTGTAAAGTTGATGTCTCTTCCTTGTTCTAACCTGTATCTGACTGCTCTGACCCTGATCATCCTCCACTGGCAGAACTTGGAAGTCAGCCAAATCGTCTTCAGTTACCAATGACCTCCAATCTGTCGCAGCCACCCAGGCACATGTATGCTCCTCTGTGTTAGTGAATTGCCTCACTGTAGTGAAAGAATTCATAGTACACGGAAGGACAAAATCATACATTCATTAGCTAGACCACTGGGCATGTTCTGCTTGAACAGAAATGTACCTAAGTGGGTTGTAGCTAAATATGATGTAACTCCTTGTTAGTTAGTTAAGTGCATTAAAACAGAGGGATGTAGAAATCCTTAACAGGGATGTGAGTGAGTACTTGAATCCTCTGTCGATGGACAACTTTAATAGCTGTAGCCCTTATCTTCTCTTGATAATATCTTTGATGTAGCATATCATGTTTGAGCCCTCAACAAAACAAAACCAGGCAAGTCCTTGGTTAGCATTTTTTGCATATTTGCTGAGAACCAATGAATCAGAATATGAACCAGTAGGGATCAGGGTTGGAAGAAGAAAATGCTAGTGACCCCTATACTGATATTACTGTAGAATTTTGTGTCTGGTCATCCAGCAGCACTTGGTTGTTATGAGGGTATTTGGGAAAGTCCCTGCATATTTAGGACACTGGAAAGGGAAACTCACTGACAGCAGGGATGAAAAGCAAATAACACCAATTAACTCAGGCTCACATGTGTACACTGGACTAAATACTGATGAGAAAAGCACAAATCAATCGCTGCTATGGGTAAATGTAATATACATGAGTTGTGACGTTGACAATCGACTTTCATCTTCTAATCTCGTGAGACTTCACTGGGATGTCTCCTCTTCGTTGCCTGCTGTTGGAGGAAAGCAGTCAGCTTTGTGTTTCCTCATAGACATAACATTCACGGATGAATCCTTTATGGAATATGAATATAGCAAAGTGGCATGGTGCAATTAAAAGCTTGTATAACCTTCTAATTTATCAGAATTTAACATGAGCGTTTGTTAAACAGCACCAATTATGGGAGATATATCAGAGGTAATTGAGGCAGCCGTCAGTGATTAACAATTCCAGAGCAAGAGGATGATGGACAGATATTCTGAAAGATTGAGTGAATGGCAGTGCTGCAGACTCAAATGGTTTAATGGGGCTGGAGAAAGAAAAAGAAAAAAGAGAAATTATATAAAATGATCAACAAAAGACGCAACAAAATATGAAATTACAAGAGATAGTAAAACAATGTGTGGGGCCCTGGGTAAAAAATGAGCTATGGGAGGAAAAAGAGAGAGCAGGAGAAAACAGATAAAGGATAGTGAGAGATGGAGAGATGAAACTAGAGGAGAAAGGCTTGGCCTGTGAGCCCCAACATGCCGTGCTAGGTCACAGTGCAGTAACCCGAGTGGGAGGGAGAATGTGCTGAATCAGTCCCCATCACTGAAGGTGACCCTCTCAGCTTCCCTGCTTCTCTCCCCCTCCATCGGTTCTCCCTCCCACATTCTACATCTTCAGTTTTATCAACTCTTTACTCTCTTGTTCCCGCCCTGAATTCTGCTTCGTCCCTTTTTGTCTGATTCCTTCATCCTTGCCATGATTACTTTTTCTGACCATCTCTCTTTCTCTCCCTCCATCACAGCCTCGCTTGCTCCTCTCCTGCTTGTCACCTGATATTGATCCTCACCCCCTCCTTCCTTTCTGGGCCACCATGCTAGCTTCCAGCTCAAGGCCATGTACGGGTCTATCTGCTTGTAACAATTTTATCAGGGTGCTGCTTTGCACTCGGCTATAAATATCTGCCCGGGGCTGTGCAATCCATCAGCGGTTTGATTTATAATTGGAGTTGGTCCACGAGAGTTGTCCCACCCGCAAGGCTCATTTAGATGGACTAATGAAGAAAGAGGGAATCGGCTCAGCCAGTTGCCTCGACAAACAAACTTTGAGCGATGCAGTGCATTGATCACTTTCATGCAGGAACATTTGTCAATGTTGGACTGTGCAGCAAGAGAATTCATAAATTCTTAAATACTTGCATCAAATTTGGTTAAATTTAGAGTGTGTAAATCTGGAGTTCATGTCTGAAAGATTTTAAATTAAACTCGCTGTGAGACTCCACCCGAAATGATTACAGAATAACAGTCATGAATGAATTAATAATATGGTATGGTAGCATATGGGGTTTTCAAGACAGCAGAAACAATATGATTTGAATTCATTTAGTGGTGCTATACTGGACACTGCAATGTTTCCTATATCATTTTTATTATTTATAAATAATTATATGTGGATTATTAATTATCACCGAAACTGGATCATTGAAGATTAGAAAAAGACCAGATGAAGTTCCACGAACTGTCCTGTGCCCACTGTTGTCTCAGATTTCTGTTCTTGGCTGACAGGGGTGGAACATGATGTGGTCTTCCTGCTGTTGTAGCCCATCTGCCTCAATCTTATGAGATGCTTTTCTGCTCATCACGGTTGTAAAGAGTGGTTATTTGAGTTAGCGTAGCCTTCCTGTCAGCTCAAACTAGTCTGGCCATTCTGCTCTGACCTACCTCAACAACAAAGGGTTTCCCCCCGCAATACTACAGCTCACTGGATGTTTTTTGTTTTTCGCACCATTCTCTGTAAACTGAGACTGTTGTGTGTGAAAATTCCAGGAGATCCTCAGTTTCTGAAATACAAAAACCAGCACCAACAACTATGCCATGGTCAGAGTCACTGAGATCCCATTTTCACTCCATTCTGATGTTTGACGTGAACATTAACTGAAGCTCTTGAACTGTATTTGCATGATTTTATGCACTGAACTGCTGCCACATGTTTAGCCGGTGAGCATATATATCACCTGAAAAGAGTATTTTAGTTACTTTAAATATTGCTGTTACAGTTACAATTCTTAATTTGTCCTCTGTTAATCTGTAAGAAGTTCTTCAAGGTACCAGTCTGTTTGTTTTTAGTAACCATTTCCTATTCTTTTTATATCTCGGCTTTAATAAGAGTATATTGTATTCTTTTACTATTAAATACTGCTCTTGTACTACATTACAGTGGAAACCCCTTTTCATCTCTGATCCATAAAATAGATTTAATAGTAATAAAGTTCTAATATTGTAGATGATCCTGAAAGAACTCACAGATGGAGAATTGTCAGTGGATCTCTGTTCTACTCTGCCAAGGGTAAACTGCTGTCCACTATCCCACCATCTTCCTCTCTCCCCCCATCGTACCTTCACCACATCTACTTGAATATGTATGAAGGGGAGAGCATGCACCCTGCATACAATCAGACAATTAACCAGCAGCCACAACACATGAACTCCCTACTTTAAACTGAAGTTCACAGTAAAAAAAACAATCAGAGGCTTTTTAGAAGTAATGGTGTCAGGTAATTGGGTTGATTTTGGAAAATGGGAAGACTGGGTAATAAAAGTTTGAATAGCATGTCACATTCATACAGTATGTATGTACATGTGGTTTAGTAATTAAAGACAGAGATGACCTCGTCCTAGGTGTCAAGACAGAGCGAATCCCGCACTCCTTTCCGTGTCATTCCCATGCTCTCCACATGTATCACACTCTGTTTCGCTCTCTCTCTCTCTCTGTCATACCAAATGAATGATTAATAACTATAGTGTAACCTTGGCTGCATCCAGAGTCCACAGCAACGCACAGAAAAGGCAGGGTCACAGCATTCATCACTTTAATCACTATAAGGGCAAGACACACCCAGACATGGTGCATGCAAACACACACACACACACACACACACAAACACAAACACAAAATAAGATACCTGACAGAAAAACACTCACAGGATACATCCCCTTGAGATATGTCAACAGTGATTACAGCAATGCGTATCAATTACACACATACACACAGCAGATACACACCTAATAACAAGTGATGCGGAAACAAATGTTCATAAACATTTAGGAATTGTGAAACGATGTTGTGCAGTCCATTACATTAATTTTTGGAGTATTGTCAGGTGCCAGCATCTTACTCCATTGTTACTCTCTATCACACGTAGCTGATCTGACTTTATAGTCTATTTTTTTTACATTCAACACTTTAATGTTTCGTGAATGTTACACAAGACCTCTGAAATGATATTTTTTTTAAATAATAATGGTGCCACTGTTTTGTGGTGGTGATTTGTTAGGAAACCCTAAGCAACACTATACAAGTGATAAGTACAATGTCAGAAATAAAGGTACACAAACTTTCTCTCACTGCTGGGGTGGTACCAACAAATGTACATTTTCTCCACCTTTAAAAACAATTTACGGTGAACCACTGAAGTACCTTTAAATCTTTTCTCAAAAAGCTAATTAAAGGTACACTACATGATGCAATTTCCAAGGTAAAATCTTTACACACTGATGGTAAAAAAAGATGTACCCTTAGTGGTACCACCCAGCAACAAGGAAAAGTACAGTTTAGCGTCTTTATTTGTTGAAGTGTCTATTGCAGTACCTGTCGTATGTTGCAAAGATGTCTGGTGGTATTTTTGCTACATCAACCACCCCGTGTAAGAGAACACATCCATGTAACGTTGCACTCAGAAATAAAGGTAGTGCTGGGGTGGTACCACCAATGGTACAACTTTAGTACCTTTAGTGTGTAAAGGGT
The DNA here is from genome assembly GCF_027358585.1 of Pangasianodon hypophthalmus. NCBI lineage: Eukaryota > Metazoa > Chordata > Actinopteri > Siluriformes > Pangasiidae > Pangasianodon > Pangasianodon hypophthalmus. Next base: position 23,773,865 of record NC_069717.1, read on the forward strand.
TTTGACTGGGAAGGTCCATGTACACGTGGTGTACCTTCGGAGTAAAGCTACATCAGTGGTCCTTAAGTGGTCCAATGAAAGATACCTACTACTGATACAGAAGATGTACCCTTGATGGTACCATCTGAGCGACAAGAAAAAGTACCTTTTATTTCTAGAGCGAATGTGGTAGTGCTCAAACCTAATCCAGACCTAATGTTTGGCCCTAATTAAGCATCCTGTCACATCTGACATGTTGCACAGAATTAAAGGTGGACTGAAGGTGACTGAAAGTCACTTCATTTGTGGGAATGTAAGCATTATCCAGACTTAGCTAACACACCTGTCCACAGTTTGGTTATCTTCCCTTGTCATCTCACACTCTCACACGACATTCGTACACATAAACACACACACACACACACACATACACACTAATATTTTGAAAATAACATTAACTCACCCGCATTGTCGCCGACACACACACATTCTCCTCAGGCAGTTCAGCCTTTGAGAAAGGAGCCGTTTAAACGTGTCTATGTACATCGAAACTAGATTTGAGGCTCAAAAAAGCGACGGAAAAAGGACAGAATGAGAGAAAACAGTCCTGTTTATTTCACCACAAACTGTGTTCCCAAATGATAGTTTTCTCGCCACTTTCCGACGTCAGAGTAACGGTCAGTTTTAAAGCCTGTGCCTGTGCGCACGTGAGCCGCGCGCGCACCAAACGCTTGGTTTAAAAACACTGTGGCAGCTACAGAGCCGTTAAACGGGATGAGCTACGGCTCCGGTGAGGAGGGAGGGGGCGCGCGGGGGGCGGGGGGGGCAAACACACACACACACACACACACACAAGAACAACAACAACAACTTGGACAGACAGCGCTCTAAAAAATACACAATAACAATATATCCTTCAAGGAAAACGACACTCAGGTAAAGCGTGTGGTGTTTTGACATTTGTTAGCAAGATAGCATTTTCGACTTCACAAACAAACACATATGGTATTTCATTAAAAGGGGGGGGGGGGGCGCAGGGGGCTTACCTCCGGTAGCGGACGCGTCCTCTGCATGGCTCCTAGTAATGCAGGCTGTAAGTGAAGGTCTGGTGGTTGTAGGCTGTAGTCCAGATGTACCGGTGTACAGGTTTACATTCCGGTGTTGAGTGGTTGGGGGGGTGATGGGGGGGTGATATGTGTGTGTGTGTGTGTGTGTGTGTGTGTGTGTGTGTTGGGGGGGTGAGAGTGGCGCTCACCGCTCTGTAATCTGCTCACGGCGACCGGATCGATGCTGAAAGTCTGGAACAGAGCCACGGGCGTCCCACGGTGTTAACGCCATGCTGCGCGTGCGGACGGTCCCAGTCCCGGTCCCAGTGCCGACTCCGAGCCGACAGACTGCATGACGGGACACCCAGAGGCAACCGAGCAGGAAACACAAGCAGTGCACGGGGAAGATGAGGAGCGGTAACGGGGAGGGAGCTGAGCGCAGGAGGAGAGAAATGTAACCCGGGAAGAACCGCCCCTGTAGCGTGAACGCGTCAGGTAACTTTCAGCAGGAAGGGGGTTAAAACCGCGAAATGGGAGAAGAGCTACCTGGAAGAGCAACTTTTTCCTCTTCCTTTTTTTCACATTTAAAGTGAAAATTCATGGGTTATGGTATGATCCCAGTCGGTCAGATTAAAATAAAGAAAGGACATTGTGTTATTTTGTGTTATTTTGTGTTGTATGTTTTATTTCATTAATTATAAACTGTCATTGGAGGCAGCTGCTTTGAGTTTTTTTCCTTTTCAGTGTAAAAATAGTTTATTGTTGTATATATTCAATTAAAGTAGGCTATCATTGATCTGTTTTTTTTTTTTTTTTGCACTTTCTTTAAGTTAATATTTAATTGTTGTTCAACTGAATTTTAGGAAATGATTTCTGAATTTATAATGGAATTTTAAGATTAATAATTAACATTAAGGAACACATACATAAATATAAAAATGCATCTCATGCAAAAGTAATATAGTCTAACCTACCACAGCAAATAAATCACAAAGAAAAGTTATGTTTAAAAAAGTCTCCTGTTTAACCCTCAGAGACCCTCAGCTGCAAAACTGAGGCAAATGTTTAAACACTATTTTTATCTTCTTCCAACTAAATGAATTCACAGTGCGATTTTGAGCAGTAAAGCTAATTTTCTCTTTATATGTTTGTTCAGGTTGTTAGTAAAGTAATTTTATGTGTTTATGTGTTTTTACGCTTTTTAAACTTTGTTAAAATCACCACAATATCCTTAATCTTAAAAAAAACCCTCATAGTTGCAGTTTTGTAACATTTTCCCAAACAATCTACCCTTAAACTAAAATCTACCCCAAATTAAACATGTAAAATCTACCCCTAAACTAAATATGTGGCCTACAAAAATCATAATACTTTGAATAAGAATAAGAAATATTACTTAATTGGTTAAAAATGCATAAACAGAATGAATAAATGGGTTTCTGAGATCTAACCAAATTAAGAGTAACTTATAATTGTATTGGTACCAGACCACTGATTTTTAACATGTTTTCTTTCTATTCCACTGACAAGGTGCAATAACAGCAAAGTAAAATGTTAGTTCTACACAATGGAAGCAGTATACGGTTATCCAATCATCTGAGTGGATAGTCTGTTTATTATATCTATAATTCATGTATTTAAATGTGTTGGCAGTTTTCTCAGTGCAGCCTTGCAGGCTTGTACAAACACAAGGAAGTGCAATTCCCTATAGAGGCTAGTGAAGGCCAACTTATCTTCCATACATTTTCCTGTAAAAATGGCTTGTCCTTCACTATCTCATCTAGCAGGGCTTATTGTGAACTACTGCCACATTTTCTGACAGTGAAAGATACCAGCTTTCTGTTTCCCTGACTATTAGACATGGCTCGGGTTTAAAACTCTGGGTCCCCGTGTTTATACGTTGATTATCAGATACAAATCTAAAACAATTTATCTTAAATCTACACTCATTTAAAAGATTTATATTTAGGGTACTAGCTGGTAATTAGCAAATTTATTTTGAGATATAAAGTTATTTTTTTAGCATGTCATTGACCACAGATAAAGATGAGCAAGATAACTTATGTATAGAAATCTCGATTGACTGCCATGAAAATAAATATACATACATTTGATTTGATCTAGTTTTGTATTTGGGTTTTCTCCCAAACATGTAACAGCTCTCCAAATCTAAGCCAAATACTGTATGTATTTAATGCAAAAATGTGAAGGACATTTTCTTTCTCTCAAGATGAAGAAAATGTTTTTTATTAACTGGAAGTGTTTTTATTAAGGTATAATTAATACACAATTAAAAGCGACAGCAATATCGCAAATAGAAGAGGACTTTATACTCTTTAATTCCACAATGTATAAGATAAGAAGGATCACATATGAAGTAAAATGAAATAAATACATAAATACAGTATGTTAAAGTATGAAGAAGAATGAGATGGTGTTATGGTAATTTCAGAATAAGTCATGTGTAATGTTTTAATTAGAAAGAAGCATAGTTTTAATTAGCATTGAATATTGTACACAAAGTCCTTTTTTCAAGACCAAAAACAGTGGAGGAGTTTTTGTTCTACATGTATGTATTTTTTTTTTAAAAATTGCACTGGTTTTTCCCATATGACGTGATGTCAGTGTTCACTCACGCACTTGTAGTACATATTGAGGTGCATTCTGGGAAATGTATTGTAACCGCACATTACTAGACGCAAAATAACCTGCAGTAAAACTACATTACCCAGCAGTATTGCGAATAACCCTAGTAAGCAGCAAACATGGCGTCGCCGGAGCCGCAACAAGACCGCGGCGATAATGAAGAACCGTTAAAGAAAGGCGATGGAGAAACAAAGCCTGGTCCCATTTCTTTCGGTTTTAGCAAAAAGATAAATAAAGCCAAAACTGAGAAAGCAGAAGAGCGAGATTTTTTAACTGGAGTCGAGGGGAAGGAACTGAAAAGGTAAGCTAATGCTACGAGCTAATCTGCTTTAACAAGCTAGCTGTTGTGTGTAGCTCTGTGGTAATGTATTTATATTTATTTACCTAGTTTATAGTTAATTTAATATGGCACATATATAGTTTTACCAACTAGTCTGTAGAATGAAAAGAGCGTATTAGTGTATTAGAGCTTATGGTACCCCGTCTTGCTATGCTATCTTATCTATCTATCTATCTATCATATATATGTATATATGCCCCTCCCCCATATATATATATATATATATATATATATATATATATATATATATATATATATATATATATATATATATTTATATATATATATTTATATATATATTTCATACAGTTCTATTATACTTTTTAGCAATGTTTTTCTGCAGATGTGTCAGTGATCATAAAATTTGCTTTGCCATTCACTCGTACATGCAGCACCAAGCCGGTGGAGAAACCTAAAGAGCTCATCATTCCTCTGATCCAGAAGAACCGCTGGTACAGACACGAAGGTGTAAAGCAGGAGGATGGGAAAGAAGCTCCATCCGAGCAGCAGCAGGACTCTGTGGAGTCTCAGGCCATCAAAGAGCTTATTGAAGGTGTATTTTCTTGCTTTCTACTATATACTCCAGATTAAAAGTGAGCTTTAATGTGTCAGTTTGTGTAAATCTAGACTCAGCGCTAAATCACAATCCGTTTTATGGTTATGAATTTCTGCAAAATGATGCTTGCGTCCTTTGGACTTGTCAGAATGGAGTTTATCTTGGCAGTATATTTAGACTACGGCACTAATTTGAGGATCTGTTTTCCAGTTCTTTAAGTCCCAGATAATAAAATCATCTGCTAAATGCTGAAAATGTAATAACTAAAAAATAAAAAGCAACTAATAAAAGGGAAAATTAAATGTATTTAGGGGTACTGTTGTTTTTAAGGTTGGTCAGCGTGTTGTTGATTAAAAATGTATACTTATAGCTTTTTATGGCTGTAAAACTTAGGTTGAACATAATTATTTCATATAGAGATGTTCATGCTGGTCTGTGAAACTAGCGTTTCATACTGGCCTGACATCAGAATGTTGCTCTTTACATATTTATTTAAACCATGATGGCACGAAAGCACTAAATGTCATATTCTTGCTTGAATGTCTCCTCAATGGTGCTACCCTCCGCTCTCAGAGTCTCAGAAGAAGCAGGAACAGTGGAAAAATGGCCCTCAGTGCGACCCGAACCTGGCCATCCCGCTGCTCATGCAGAACCAGGTGCCGCAGGGCTTCGAGGACGGAGAACACATCAGAGTGGACCTCCGACCCGAGTCGGTGAGTCAGAACCAACAGGAGAACGTATAAGCAGTAAAACCAAACAGATAAATAGTTTCTAAGGATGATGGAAGAGAAAAGAAGAGTTTATAACCAGGGAGTACACAGAATGTCACAATTTCACATTAGCAGAACTTCAGCAATGTGGATTTTCTTCCATACATGCCATGAAAGTCCTACATTTCATCACGTATTGAAGAAGTGAGCGAGTTCTGCTGAATTCAGCATCGTGCCACCTACAGACCTGTGCGTGTATGTGTGTGGGTGTGTGTTTTATACAAATGCACTTGTGGCTCATTTAGGGCAAATGGACATCTATAATTACAATATTATAAGATAATATAAGAGCTGACCTCATCTATAAGAGTGGTATACATCGTAGGAGTTTATTGTTGTATATTACTGGAGTTATGCATGAATGGGAGATGATGATTATGAATGCAGTCATCGTCACATATTGGAATTTAATTGAATAGTGAACACTGAGGTGATCTAGTATAGAAACGGGTGTATAAAAGGTCACAGGCCATGACGTTAAGGTGTCTTGTGAATTGTTAGCCTGGGCTGCTCTTTCTGTCAGGATCAGCATAGCATGGAAGTTGTTGGAGTGGGAATTACTTCAAAGATGTATTTGTGATTGTATATTGAATACACAGGCCTAAATACATACATGCATAGTGCTATTACTTGTCATCTGTTACAGCTCAATCCTGGTTAATGAGCACTGGCGTCTGGTCCTTAATATCTGAGAGTCGAGAGGCTCACAGCCGTCAAAAAAAGACATCAGTAATGTAGCGCAAGCCTAGAACACCACATAAATACAGTCTTCCACCTAAACGTAACCTAAAATATTGAGCAGGAGTCAGCAACGGGTACAGACGCAGCAAAAAATGGGGAAAAAAAAAAACTGGCTGTAGTTCAACTATTCTAGTTTTACAAACATGAACTCTTTTGTAACAGATTGTCTATTTATCCAATCACATGCATTTATGTAAATTATTCGGACTAGAGACTAGCTACAGGACTAGACACGTTAGCTAATAAACGTGAGTTTTCACAGACTTTCATATAGGTTTTATTTTATTTACCCTCTCTGTTATGATCAGCTATCTTAGAACATGGCTTGTTTAAAGAAAAGTTAATGATGAAAGCCAAATGTAGGTAACTGTTGTTACCGTTCAGTCATGTTAGTTGATTATCTGGATTTAGTAAACAAAAAATGTATGTAGCTGGACTTTTACAAATGTTAGTTGAATACCCCTGATTTAAAACATAGCAATTTTTGCATTATTTTTTAAGAAATGTATCTGAAGCCCATTTATGAGGGGGAAAAAACATTGCAAATGAAAAGCTGAAGTACCAGTTTTGGATGGAAGGGAATACAGTAACGCTTACGCATCTACCCGAGATGTTTTTCTCTTTAGGCTCAGTGTTGGTGCACATAGTGAGACGTAGGGAGTGCTGTCAGATCCAGCTCCCTCTGGTCGAATCCGGTCATCTGCATATGGCTGTGTCAGCACGGGCTTTTTCAGGTCCGCATACTCGAGTAGCAGGTCCCTTAATCACCGTGTGGGCTGACCGACGTGGGTATGTGCGGGCGTATGGGCGTGCGAGGGAGGAAAAGGTTGCGTTAATGAAATGAGCTATGAAGCAGTCCTGTGTCCAGTCGCTGCTGCTTACTCTGCATATTTCTTCCTGTCTCATTCTCACTCATTCTGTCCCTCGCTTTTTCTCAGTCCCTGTGTGCAAGGTGGAGAGTGCAGCAGTGTTAGATTTGTACTTGTGTGTTTAGTGAAAGGAGGCAAATGCATGTCGAAAAGCAGCTAATTATCACCTCATGCAGCCTGAGGTGTATTTGCGATAAGCATATGTTTATAAATGGGTGTGTGAAGGTGCTTAGGGACTAATGACTGGTGTGAATGACAAGAGCAATGCTTTGAAATATTAATCAACAGAAGCAGAATGTGTGTGTTTATCAGCTTTCTCCACATTAGTCCACAGAGGCTGATTATGAGCAGGTTCCGGTGGAGGCGTATGGACTCGCCATGCTGAAAGGAATGGGCTGGAAGCAAGGAGAGGGCATCGGCCGCACGTTCAAACAGTAAGATATCATCTCTCTCAACCTGTCTTTATTTCTCTCCATTTGATTTCAGACACCGTGTTCAACAGCAGACACTTCTACACTGCCAGTGCATACATTATATGACTCTTAAATGAGAATATGAAAAGACTACACATCAGACTTTTGACATATTTTAGCAACATGTTACTAAACTAACCCAAACACACCAAGCTAGGTGTGCAGGAATGTGTTTGTCATCCTGTGGCCATGTGAAGACACTTCCTCTCGCTTTCACAGTCGTTTCTGTTTGCACCTGCCCTCAGTATTTTCTGATGAACTCAGCTATCCCATGCCTATAATAAAAACAAATAAGTCATGTAAAAACTGGTTGTTTGGTTTTTAAGGAACATGAGATTTTAATTGCAGTATTGAGACTTCTTTCTCAGATTATAACAAGCCTTACATGCTGGGATTCTTACAGTTAGTGTGTATGGTGGGGGGAGGGGGACAACCACTTAGGCTTTTGTGGAGTTAAATAGCTCATTTAAAAAGAATTAGGACAATTTTATAAACATCATGAGAATTAGGATAGTGTTAGTAAGCACTACATGAAACTAATCTGATCCGATCAACTATCTGTCTTGTTGTTTTACTGAACTGATTGGAAATTGTCTCTCTGTGCCAAAATCTTGAGTAAAATTTCAGAGTAAAACTGTCCCATGCCTGCAGTTTTTTGGTGGCTCCTGGAAGATCCCAGTGTAACTAGTTTAAAATTAGTTTGTCTTCTTTTGAGGAGAACTGAAGAACAGCTACGTATGGCTGTTCACGATTTTTCTTTATAGCACAGCGCTGTCTAATTCTCACTCCTTTGACTGTAAAACATTTTTCTGGTCTGCCCTATTTTTAATGTCATGAGACAACACCATTTATCCGGACAAACTTTGAAAGACTTGTTTTGTAAGATGGACCCCAGGAAAACGTTTATAGAGTTGTCATGTTGCACAAAAATGGTTGATGATTTTTTATAAGTTGAATTTTATTGAATGTTTGATTAATATCTGTATTTGCCATGATATAGTCATTGAAGCTGGTATGGCAATAAACCTAAATACAGACAAACTGTGGAATTCTCAATTCTGATTGGTCAGAAAGTGTTGATTACTTTTCTATTCCAGCAGCTCTGATAGTAGTACTGTACCATTTCTATAGCAACAGCTAATACACAGGGGACTTGTATGACAGATGCTCCACTTAAAAAGTTTTTCAGAACAGGACAGCCTTCAGGACAGGAATTTATCGATTAACATGTCGTATTAACTTCAAGAGGCAGGAAAAAAGAGAGTTCCCTCAGGAGGTGAGGGAATAACTGTTTATTTATAAGGAGTGATAGCAGATACAAACTAGTTTTGCAGATGTTTTACAATATTACACATCACTATAAATAAAAAGTACAAGTACAACGTGTCGTTCTTTAATAAATAAATAAAAATTGCTTGTGTTGCTGTGTTATAAGAGGATGTGCTGTTATTGGAAAACGATCAGTCTCTTGGCATCAGGGCATATCACTCCATCCCATCACTGATTATTTTACCGTCACAACACACCCCATCTTGTTTTCTTTTCTTGCTTAGCTACTTCCTGGTTTTATTGTTTTTATGCTGTCAGTTTTTCACCATACACTGCTAGACTGTATCCAGAGTCTGAATGAAACATTTAATGCGCTCTGATACGTTCTGTCTGACCTGAAACTTGATCAGGAGGCGGAAAAAAAAAAGGCTGTACAATAAGAGCTAAAGTGACAAGTAAGCTTATTGTACTTATTTACCTAACAAACATAACAAAATCCTTTCAATGCACTTAGTCATTTTCAATCAACAGAAAAGAATGTTGTATTTCACATTACGCATTGTGTAAGGAATAAATAGATAATAGGAAAAGAATACATCACGGGCTGGTGTAATGCATTCTGACTCTGTTATTAATTAACGTCATACCATGCTTTTTAACCGTTTAGTGCTACATGGAACAATATGGCTATAACTAGGGGCATGTAGCCCCAGCTTCACTAAATATAACTAACCTATTTAATTTGAAGTCTTTTTTAAAATAATAAAATACCTTTTACTCACTCAGATATACTTAGAATGCTTTTAAGGCTTTCCATGTGAAGTCATATCAGATGAATGCTGCTTGTGCTATAAATGCACTGCAGTTTTTCGGGATTTAGCACTGGTTTAGAAGTTAAACTTATAGAAGACCAGTTTGCATTAGAAACTCCTGGTCTTTGTATGTTTTTGCTTTGTTCATAATGAGTTTTATGACACAGTAAGGAGGAATTAAGAGCATCTGTCTCAGTATATCGGCACTCTGGCAGGATTAAAATGCCTGAGGCAGCAACTCCATGGCTTTTTTTTTTATGTGACACGCTTAAAACCTGCCATCTGTCCTCATACAAACACGAAAAACAGAGGGTTTTTTTGGCAGCTGATCTGTTTGATGCTCTCTTTGCTTTTTGTGTATACAGCATACATATTTGTGTACACTTTCCTCCTAATGTGTTATTATAAAATAAAACCATTCCCGCTTCTATAACTGTAATAAAAAGGTTTGCATAGCACAGTGCGTCACACTTACTCACAGAGCTGAACACTAAGAGCTAAAGTGATCTTTATTATCATAATTATTTAGCTAATTTATTCTTTTTTTTAGCAAAATAATTTATTGCCCTTTCAATCAGCAGAAAACAATGTCAGTCACATTACATATTATGTAAGGAATAAAGTGTGATGAGGCATTCTGTTTTGGGGAAAATCCTCCACAAAGGGGACGTGGGAAGTTGATTATTGTTGTTCCTGTAACTCCATGTAATGCCACAGTGATTACAATTTCTCAATTTATTAATGAACAAAGTTATGCTTTTTAACCATTTATAGTTACATTTAATGTCGTGGAACATCTGAAGGCAAGTTAGTTCCTAATCTTATTTTCTTTGTTAGATAACAGGAGTGTCCGCCAAAAACGTAAATGAGTTGTTGCAATAGAGACGATGATGTAATACAACAAGTGCAATAATATAAACCTGTGATTTGAATTTCAGATGGCCATGTTGTCAGAGCTGCTGAAAATTAAGCAACAGCTTCTGACCAGTTAGAGCTGAGAATTCAAATACATTCTTAAATCAGAATAAGGCTAGATATAAGCAATCTAAATGAATAAAAAATTAAATGCTATCTCTCTCTCTCTCTCTCTCTCTCTCTCTCTCTCACTCTCAGAGATGTTAAACCTATAGAACACCAGCTAAGACCCAAAGGCCTGGGTCTGGGAGCCGATCGCTCCGCCATTAAGGACCTGGAACCGTCAGGGCCCCGAAGACCCCCTAAACCCGGAGAACAGAGGGAAAAAGATGACGAGGGACTAGTGCTGGGGCCTGGAGGGTGTGTACTGGTCCAGACCGGTGCTCATAAAGATCTGTATGGGAAGGTGAGATAGACTTTTTCTAACATAAATAGAAATTAAGTTCGGATATGATTGTATTGACTTAAATTAATTGTCATACTTTTTGGCTTGTTTTTGAATGATCAGTCAGTGTGTAATGTTTCATACAGGTCTAAGTGTCTGTATAAACTCAGAAATCATATTTTATCAGAATCTTTTAGTTACAGTTTGAAGAACATATCATATGATATCCCAGTGTGCAGATGATTACATGCTAATCTAATTCAGCATTTGGATCCATTCTGTAAAAGTAGCCTAGGGCTTTCTTCCAATAAATCCTCTCTGTCTGTCTGTCTCTCACTCTCTCTCTTTCTGTCTCTCTCCCTCTTTCTCAGATAGAGGGGGTAGACACAGATAATGCCAGAGTCGTGGTGAAACTTGCCATTGGAGGGAAATCGGTGACCATCAGCCAGTACTCGCTACGCCTCGTGTCTCGAAAAGAATACGACAAATACAGCAAAGATCTCAGTGAGTCTCCACCATGACACCAACAGTGTTTTAAACCAAGCTTTAATTAAAGAATCTCTGTATTTTGTTCAACCATATATTATGGAGGTTTTGAATAGACAAGGTCACAGTGTACTGCCAAGTGTAGAACTGGTTTTAGCACGCTGAGAGTGTGTTGAGCTTCCTGACTGTTTTCATCCCAAACAATATCACGCCATTTTGTATTTAACATCATCATGAGACGGTCTGTGATGTCACGTAGATGTACTTTCGGAATTCCTGATAAGCAAATTCGATGATACCTGCGCTTGTTTGGTTTTCAACGGCCTCTCTGTTTGCCAGGCCGCCTCAGCAAAGCCCACAAGGAGAAGGAGAAGGAGAAGGAGAAAGAGCGAGAACATGAAAAGGAGAGAGAGCGAGAGAAAGACAGAGCGCGTGACCAGCAGAGACGAGAAGAGAAAGCGAACGGGAAAGACGAGCGGCGGAGAGATCGGCACGTGGAGAGAGAGAAGGAACGAGAGAACGATCGAGAGCGTGACCAGAGGAAGCGGAAGCACAAGGAAACGGATACGGACAGGTAACATCACCTGGGGAGCAAAAATGAACAGAACGTGAGCAACAACAGCTCTTCATTCTACTCTCTTTTTTTTTTTTAAATATATAAAGAGATTTTTTTTCTTTTCGTTTTTTTTTTTACTCATGATTTCAGAGAGAAACCTCCTCCTATGAAGGAGTCTCGCTCGTCTCCGCCTGCCTGGCTCCAGAGAGACCTCCATGTGCGCTTCATAGATAAAAGCTTTAAAGGAGGCAAATACTACAACTCTAAGGTAGCACTTCATACCCCTTGCTAGAACCGCTAACCCCTGCTAACTCCTACTTTAGCAAAACTGCTGCACCTAGTGCTAATGCTACAGCATCATGACGTTGCGTAAGTCTCTGCACTTTTGTCTGTTGTGTTCAGATGAGAATCGAGGACGTCCTCACGCCACACATCTGTGTCTGTCGCACAGAAGAAGGACGACTGCTGGATGGTAAGACACTACATTCTGTATAATACGAATCATTTTTAAAATTTTACCTAAAGGAATGACCTGCTCCGGTGACGCGTATTTGAGCCGATTGTTTCCCGTTCTCGTTTTGTCCGTCAGATGTCAAACAGACGATGCTTGAGACCATCGTGCCCAAAGGTGACGCAGACTCCATTATGGTGGTGCTGGGAGAACACCGAGGACAGGTAGATATGCACAAACACTGTAACATCAAGTCTTTGCAATCGTAAGCTTGTGCCTGACACTTCTGTGAAGAAATATGTTTTGACCATCAATAGAGTCAAAGGATTTTTAAACAAAGTTTGGTCTTTGTAAACTGACTTACGTATGTTCACTGGCATGTAAACAACATATTTCTAACATTGACTTTTTTTTTTCCTCAAAATTTAGTTAGAGCTAGAGTTTCAAAACAAACACAAAACAGCTAAAAGCATTTGTTCACTTCAGCTTTTAACCAGCTTTTCTTCTTATTTGCTTTAGTTTATATACCAGCATATTACTTCTACATTATTTTTATTCAGTTTCTATACACTTATTATTTTGTATTAATTTTCTTCTTTTCATCACTGCTATTATTTATTGCATTATCATCTCTTGCCTATTTCATATTTGATTTTTGATTACCTTTAGTTTCTTTATTTCTGCTTTTTTTCTACTTTTAAATGTAGACTGCATTTTAAATGTCTGAAAGGTGCTGTATAAATAACTTTTATTATTTATAATTTAATAGATAATTTAATTCATAAAATCAGACACTCAGCACTGTATGAGCTTTCTCCGTTTACTATAAAATAAATAAAAAGTATAATTTATTACTTCCCAAAAAAATATGAAATTGGAAAAGGCATGTTTTTTAAATTTTGGGGTGACTTTTGAAAACATTTTGAAAATTTCTAAATTATACACACTTTGTGGCCTTTGGTGAATCATCACTGCAAATTAGGTATTAAATTACTATTGAAGTAGCAGTTAATAAGTCTTAATAATAATAATAATAATAATAATAAAAATAAGGATGTCATCACACTGGAGCGTATCAACCAATGTTACTGTAAGAATTAAAAATATATTTAGGTGTGAGTAAAAATAATGCAATTTTGTGTGTGTGTGTGTGTGTGCGCGCGCGCGAAGGTGGGACACATTCTAAAGCGTGATAAGGAGAAGTGTAGGGCCATGGTGCAGCTGGAGCGCTACGAGGAGAAGGTCTTCACTCTGGACTACGACTCCATCTGCCATTACGTGGGAGATCACTGACAAACACCTCACATAAACAACCAAATACCCTGCAGTGACCAAGACGACTGTCTCTGCTCGCCCCGGAGACGACTAGACTGTCCACAACTAGATTTATTCACTCAGACATGCTACATCACATGGATCATGTGAACACTGTTGCCCCCTCCTTGTGGCTTTTCTTCAGTCTGGGATTTCACTTATGGCTTAATGTTCTTAAAGCTGCATCCTGGTGGCTGGAGAGACTGCAGAAAACATCTCAGATCAGTAACACCACTATTTGGGGTGCAGTTTGGGATGTTCTTCACTGTCAGCTGTACATAATGATGTTCTCACCTCATCAAGATGCTGAAAACAGACTGTAGTAGATTTGAGATTTTTGTAAATGTGCCATAATCACTGCCATATAAGATGTTTTTTTTATAATAAAAATCTTTTATTGGTCATCAAGGTGAAGTGTTGGATATTTAAGAGTGACAAAACATCTCAATATTCCAGACACTTTAACAGGAACACCTGCACTCCTGCTCATTCATGCAATTATCCAGTCAGCCAATCATGTGGCATCAACTCCTCGGTTTGGGTGAATCTGTCCCGACTGTAGCTTCAGATTCCTGTATTTGACTGACAGGACTGAAACCTGATGTGGTCTTCTGCTGTTGTATCCCCTCCACCTCGTGGTTCAGTGTGTTGTGCATTCTGAGATGCTTTTCTGCTCACCACGGTTGTAAAGAGTAGTTATTTGAGTTACTGTAACCACCCTGTCAGCTTGATTCAGTCTGGCCATTCTTCTCTGAACGCTCTCATCAACGAGGCGTTTCTGCCCACAGAATTGCTGCTCACTAGATGGGTTTCCCCCGCACCATTCTGTGCAAACTTCAGAGACTCGTGTGTGAAAATCCCAGGAGAACGCTGTTTGGGAAATACTCAAACCAGCCCGTCTGGCATGGTCAAAGCCACTGAGATCACATTTTTTCCCCATTCTGATGTTTGATGTAAACATTAACTGAAGCTCTTGGCCTGGATCTGCATGATTATATGCATTGCGCTGCTGCAACATGATTGGCTTATCAGATAATTGAATAAATATGCAGGTGTTCGTATTAAACGTGGTAAGTGAGTATGTATTTTTGGGGGTGTTTTTTGTGCTATGATAAACTAAGAAGTGGAATGCCTTGCATTGCTTGAAGAATCAACAGCTTTCTGAATTTATCATAGCAACTTAAACATTTTAAGTGTTCAAAACAACATGAAGAGCAGTGATATCTCCAATCTGATTTCTAAGCTTCCTAAATTTATGCAATATTCTTAAGGTAATTAATGATATTGTTCTGTAATTTCTCAACAGCAGGATTTTAGTTGCTTATTTCTCTCCTCACACCGAAATCAGTCCAGATACATTTTTAAAGTGATTATAGTACAGAATGCACAAAAGTCTTTTAAATAAACCCCATCATTATTTTTTATTTAAAAAAAAAATCTAAATGATTTATCAAGCCAGGAAATCGAACATTTCCATTTAACATCAATATGTTGTAGGTGGTTCAACAGTTAAAAGAGGCAATGCAGTTACTGCCTTACTACAAAATGTATAATACATAGTTAGATTTACAAACACACTGAACTGACATGTGAAGAGTTGCCATTAAAAGCGTGGCATCTGGATCTAGAGGCAGGATGAAAACCCATAGAGCCTTTACAGAATAAATTCCTGATGGTTGTTAGACTCTGAGGTGTGTCCAGAACACGTGAAGAGAAGCACTGATGGAGATGGTGTGTAAAATTTGTCAAAGGAAGTCACAGTATTTGGCAAATTTCAACATCATGACACTGATAGTATCCATTCCTGACAGCTGTTAGGGAAAGAAATGACATACGTGACTCATTTTCAGCATAGGGAGCTTGGATGCATGTACTGCTTTAAAGGCTTTCCATATTTATTCTTCTCCAGGTTGTTATAAAGGCTCTATAGATGCTTTCCTCCTGCTTAGTCGTCATCCTCCTCCTCCTCCTCTTCTAGACGTCTGGTGTGTTCAGCGTTGGCTCTAAGCACAGCTCCAGGACTGGGGTACGGCCTCTGCTGGAACAGGGGTCCTGCCGCCGTCGTGTCTGCTCCCGTCTTAGCCTCGTTACGCTTGGGCAGCCCGGTGGACCACAAACCCCTGAACGCGCACACACACACACACACACACACACACACACGGTTGTTTATCAGCACCTTTCATATATTTTAAATAGACATAATCAGAAAAAAACATTAATTAGATCAAATGAAATTAATTTGGTGGTCACCTAGGTGCATCCGAGTAGGCACTGGGATCCATAGGATCCAACTCGTCCTGCTTCCGGCTTCCACCTGCATAAAGAAAGAGTACAAGTGCATTTACGGAAACAAAAATGTATTAGAAGTTCAAAGAAAAGCCAAATTCTAAGACACCTACCACTGAGTAAAAGTTATTATGGACCATTTAGTAGGATTTTGTTTTCTTAACGCTTAACTGCTCTACTAGAATTTATTAAAAGGCGTTTTGCTCCGTTACCTCTCTTTGATTTGCTGTATGGGCTGCTCTCCTCTCTTCTCATTCGTCTGTCCCGGTCTCTGTCTCGTTCTCGCTCCCTGTCTCTGTCCCTATCCCTGTCTCGCTCTCTGTCTCGCTCTCTCCCATCATCTCTATCACGGTCCCGATCTCGGTCTCTGTCTCGATCTCTGTCCCGGTCTCGCTCCCGCTCTTTATCACGATCGCGCTCTCTGTCCGACTTCTCGTGATGACCATCCCCTCTGTCGTCTGCAATCTCCACTGAAAGCAAAAAAAAAAAAAAAATGTAGAAGCATTTCAACTAGTAGTTCTGATCATTTGCACACCATCTCACTGCAGTACTTCTGTAGTTTTTAGGAAAATATCTGCATTTCATCCACTTCATCTCTCATGTCTGTCTCATCCTAAGCTTTGTATTGTAACAGATATTAAGCTGAGAAACACAAGACTGTTCCCTTAAGAACAAGAGCCGAGTCAAATTTTAGCAGCTCATTACTTCTTTCTGATGAACAGACTATAATGGTGCATGATAATGCAGTTATACTTTGCAATATATTAACATCCCACTGGTGTACACATTGCCCTGATGTGAAGTTATTAAAAACTGACTTGCATTACTGTGGCAGAACTATTTCTCAGGTGATATGAAGAGTCATCTCCGAGCTCGTTTGCATATCGCAGGATCCTGCAGTATCGGCACTACAAAGACCAGTATTGAGAGAAACTTCTCCCTTCAATCCTTTACCTCTCTGCTTCTTCACTGCTTTAGTGATGATGGCAGCGGGGTCATTGGGGGACAGCCAGGACACCAAGTCCGTCTCCACGTTCCAGTAGTACGGAAGTCCACTAAAGCAAACACAAAGGAGTTTTGTGTCAATAGATATACAAACCAGAATTCTATGAAATAAGATCCGAGCATGAACAAAAGCCACCAGAATCATGCCATGGAGTCGGTTTCTCTGGATAGACATTTCCAAACAAATACTTACCCTCATCCAAACATAGCAGCTTTTTGCCAGAAGATTTTTTTTCAATATAGAATGTATTACTATACTATAAATAAAATCAAGTAAAATGTTCCACCTGGACAAAAATCAACTAAGAATCTAAATGAGAGCCCATGCTTTTGTATTGTAAAAATTTGTCTCGTGAAATACAGGTATGTAGCAGCAAAACTACACCGATAATATGGTACTGCTTGTGAACTTTCTCTCATGAAACTGATCTTTATGATTCTTTCACAGGCATTCCAGAAATAATGCTGTGGTGCAGTGTTGCATTTCTCACCTTTAGTGTTTTAACCTAATTTAACTGAACAATTTTTTGCTCATCACTGTCCTGACACTACAATACCCAGAAGACATTACACAAATACACAAATTAAAGTCATTAGTGCAGCGTTCAAGAGCAACTCCAAATCAGTTCAAAATGTGCTTTCGCCTCCATGAGGCTTCTTTTTCCCAGCATACAGACTGCGAAAGCTCAGATCAAACACAGAGCTGAAGAACTTTATTTATTTTTATTTTTTTAATGAACAACATGTCATACTTTGTATCCATTTTAGTTATGTTGCACCCTACTGAACATCCGTGTAACAAGTTAATTCCTGTTATCACTTACGGTATATCACCTATAAACAGTCGTTCCTTTACCAGCCTCTCTTTTTCCTCTTTTGTGAAGTTAATAAGTTAGCAAGAAACCACCAAACCATCCATCCTGAAGACTTTCCCGTGTCCCGAGCTGTAATCTTTAAGCTGCAGCTTTACCTCTGACTGTTACGAGGTAAGTACGAACACTGGAGACTCCTTCCAACAAATTCTCCCAGAACACTTTTCAACAATTGGACATTTTTAACTTGTCCATATGGAGCTTTCCATGTTAGCTGTTACTATATAAATAATAGATATTTGAACAAGTGCATTCATATAAACTTGTGGTTTGAATTACAGCTGGAACTCCACTTAGAGCTGCTGTTATAGAAAATTAATCACCTCCTGACCAATCAGAATTGAGAATTCAGTGGTGCTAGAAGTATGGCTGAGTTGCTTATGAGTGTGCTGTTAAAGCTCTGGAAGTCTTTAAATAGGGGGAAAAAACAGATATGAACCTTATGAACTACAGTACTGAAGTACTGAAGGCAGTGGTAGTTCAGTGGTAGTTCAGTGGTTATGATGTTGGACTACTGATCGGAAGGTCATGAGTTGAAATCCCAGTCCCAGTGCTGGGCGCTTGAGCAAGGTCCTGTCGTGGAAAAACTCTCTTAATCCAGAATAAAGAAGAAACTATTCCAAAGTCAAGGGGTCTTGGATGCAAAAATCAGACTTTACTGAAACAACCAGCAAAGCCGAGATGTCCTGATCATCTGACTTACATAGTCATGGCCCATGCTTTTATACAACGCTACAACAGTGAGCTCATATGGTGGAGTTTTCTCATTTTTTCTTTTAAACACTCCGCTCAACTAGTCTAGTTTTTTTTTTTAAATGTTTAATATTAATATTTTACCAATACACTGTTTAAGAGATCGCAAACATGGCCACAGATCATAAAGGTAAAGAGATACATACTTAACATTGATTCACACAGACAAATGTACTTGTAAAATCATATGCTGTAAATGCTGATTCAACACAAAGTCATTCCTTCTCCATGATTAAAATGTACTAAATGTACTACTTCTCTTGTCATTTCTGATTATATCTTGATTTGACCTGATGGATTATATAATAATCATACTTAAATCATACTCTGATTAAGAAAATTCCACCATAGCCCTCAGCTCTCAGCTGCTCAGCTGTAGAAATGAGATAAATGTAAGTTGCTCTGGATAAGGGGGTCTCTGCCGAATGCTGTAAATGTACTTACCAGTTCGGGTCAAACACTTTATACCAGTTGGTGGGAAGATTTTCAAGCCTTGTTGCTTCATAGTCTACATTGTTGTCATCATAGTCCTCAGCAATGATTTCCTCTTCAGCTTCTTGTAATTGAAAGAAACAGACAGACATCAAGTCAGTGTGTGTGTGTGTGTATGTATGTGTGTGTGTGTGTGTGTGTGTGTGTGTGGTGGGTGAAAACTGGTGTGTTAGCTAGTAAACATCTTACCATGGTCTGAGTGTTTGACGATTCCTCTCTTGGCCAGACGAGCCAGGAGAGCTGGTGGAAGAGGCATCTGGAGAGCAAATAATCAGACATTTCACACACACTGTGTTTAGCTACGCAGCTTCAGCCAAGAGTTAGCTTAGCTAGCATAATATTACCACTATATGACTTATATATTACTACCTGCAACATAGAAGTAATATAGTTTTAAACACTGTAACAGGTGTAGACAGTTAAAAGCAATAACAAACGAAAATATTGTTAAATTTACCTCTAAAAGTACACGCTCCTAACGTCTCATTCAACCGAAAAAATACCTCGCTTGACGCAGAAAATTGACGTCACACTCCGCGTCCTTTTTTTTTTTTTTTTTTTTTTTTTTGGCGACTGTAGTTTTATTATTATTTATCATTTTATTTAGTGTAAATATATATATCTTATATATAAAGTGCAAACTTAAATGTTACTTAAAGTCTAGAAAACCCCTATAAAAATGTATTTCTGATCTGCTAATTTGCGTTTAAACACTACGGCTGAATCCCAATCCTCTCCCTAAGCCCTATATCAGTGCACTACATAGAGTGTGACTTATGAGAAACTTCCAGTATCGTGTACACTACTTAGTGCACTACATCCCCAATACGGAGCTATACCTGAGCAATGTAGCGTCGCTAAAATATTGCGTCACAGCAATGTTTACCGTCGGTGGTTTATCATGGAGGAGTATGCCCGTGAACCCTGGTAAAGTATGACATGCGTGACAGCTTTATTTAGCAAATAGATCGAATTTTTATTGCAAGGAAAAATACATTTTTAAAAAATAGAAAGGGTTACTTTTTCTTAAACTCTCATTAGTTGTTAGTGTTTGAGTACACAGTGTGCTACAGTTGGTTATCTAACAGTAATAAACACTTCAGGGTCGTGTTTCATTACCAGTTGGTGGCCTTGATATCTTAGTGTCTGTGTATTTAACATTTAACAGGTATGCTGCTTGCTAATCTATACTCACTGGCCATTTTATCAGATAAAGCTACCATACAGTGGAGGTTATTAGGATACATACTCACTGTAGCTCATCTGTGCAGTTTCATAGCAGTGAAATTGGGGTTGTTTAAAATCCCAGCAACATGGCTGCACCTGATACACTCATATCCTATCAACACACAGGTGTAGCTGTGTACCTTCAGGGTTGGGGGTTCGAATCCCGCCTCCGCCTTGGTGTGTGTGTGTGGAGACTGCATGTTCTCCCCATGTTTCAGGGGTTTCCTCCCCGGTCCAAAGACATGCATTGTAGGCTGATTGGTGTTTCCAAATTGTCCGTAGTGTGTGAATGTGTGTGATTGTGCCCTGCGATGGGTTGGCACTCTGTCCACGGTGTCCCTCCGCCTTGTCGCCTTGTACCCCGAATTCCCTGGGATAAGCTCCAGGCTCCCAGTGACCCTGTGTAGGATAAGCGATACGGAAAAGGGATGGATGGTTCTTTCACATTGTTGTATAATAAGTCCATATTTAAAACTAACTTTTATATGTTAACTGTCATGTTATGAAATTTTCTATGGTGCATTATTGCATTTCTCAGAACTGTTTTTCTGAGGAAAACAATGTTATACTATAATCTTTTTATCACTATCAGTTTATAGTTAAGTTTAATGTTCTTGGCAAGACATGTTCTTGTTATTACAATAACTATAAACTGATGTTTGCTCATCAGCCTTTCTTTTTCCTCTCTCTTAAAGGTAATAAGACAAAAAATGTAGTTTGTCATGTTACAGTGAAACCGCACAACCTACCATCCTGAAGACTTTCCTGCTGACACCTGAGACTCCTTCCAAAAGACCTCAGAGTAAACGTTGTTTTTATTTGTAGTCTGTTTATGTGGAGCGTCCACCAATTTCACAGCAGTGAAATGAAGCTGTGTAAAGTCACAGCAACACTGCTGCACCTGATACACTCATACCCTGTCAACACACTGCCTGATCCGCCTTACTGCTGTATATAATATCATAACCGAGACTGTACATGGTAACACAGTGCATACAAAGCACACCTGTATGGTAGGTTTATCTGATAAAACAGGAATGAGTACAGATACATACATATGAGTGAATAAGTAACCTAGGAGATGCAGAATTGCAACCTGTAGTATCATTTCTCTGTGTGTGTGTGTGTTTAGTCCATGGAGAATAGTAGACGACTGCGGGGGTGCTTTCACAATGGGAGCCATCGGTGGCGGGATTTTTCAGTCCGTCAAAGGCTTCCGAAATGCACCTGTGGTGGGTTTCAGTAACTAAAACATAAAAAGAAACTTATTATTCTCATTTATTCTCGATTATAAAAGACAGCCTCTGTTTCTCAGGGTGCAAGACATCGACTGAAAGGCAGCGCGAATGCCGTGCGCATCAGAGCTCCACAGATTGGAGGTGAGCTTTCCTCCTTCCAGTTTGTCCCACTTTCTATTCTGTTCTCTGTTTTTATTGTACTGTGCTGTCTTCTCTTCTCCTCCTGGAACAGTGGTGCGGTTTAAAGAAAGTACACAGACAATATTTGACCTGAATTCCAGTATTGTATCACCTGTTCCCACAGTGATCGTATTACTATTAATAAATAAGAGCTCGTGGGGTTGGGGTTGGCAAATGAGAACTTTTTTTTTTTTTTTTTTTTTTTACTTTATCTGTTCTTATTTACATCTCCTTTTTCCATGGGAAAGATTTACTGCCCTTTTTACCTTAATACATTCTAAACATAAGCAGCATACTCTCTTCACATGATACATACTGACAATTGGATAAACCAGAAACACACAATATGTAAGGAATAAAACACTTTAATGTGTGCTGTTATAGGAAAATAATCAACCATGGGGTAGTGTGATGCAAAGCGGAGTTACTGTTATCATTATTTTCTTATAACAGCACACCCGAAAGTGTTTTATCACCTTATCTTACAGCAAGTTGCCAATGCTAACAAATGTTTATTTATTAAAGAACAACAATTGTACACATTTTGAGTTTATAAACAGCTGTAAACAGTTGCTCCCTCACCAGCCTCTTATTTTCTCTTGATGTTAATAAGACAAAAAAAAATGGCAACTTGTTACATTAAGGAGACACTGCAAAGCCGTCCATCCTAAAAACGTAAATTTTACAGCATTACATCTGACTGTTATAACGCACTAACATTGGAGACTCCTTCCACATTTTGTAAAAACCTACTTATATGGTTGTTCCTTCTGCTATTTCATCCTACATGATTGATCTTTAGCCTCACGTGACCTCTTCTAAACTGTTTTGTTTTCTTTTCTACATTTACACTTATTTTGTAGCTGAAAATGTAGTTAAAGTTTGTGATTATACCAAAATGACATTGATTTGTTTTGGGTTTTTTTGACACACCATTTTTTTTTTAACATTCTTATGCTTGATACAATCTGATATCTGTTATGTGAATTCTTATTAGCTAATCCTGAACTAACCCTAGCCTTGTCAATTGGAGAAACCTCTGAAACACTAACCACCTGCTCACGAGGACCTTGTGGTGTGTCTCACAGGTAGTTTTGCAGTGTGGGGAGGTCTCTTCTCCACTATAGACTGCGGCCTGGTGCGGCTCAGGGGGAAAGAGGACCCATGGAACTCCATCACCAGCGGAGCCATGACAGGAGCCATACTGGCCGCACGCAGTGAGTGTGCACAACATCTGCACAACAGCAGGTTTACACAGCAGTCCTGTTTTAATCCAGATAAATTTAAAGCCTCTCTCAGTTACACTCTGAAATGAAGTTATCCAAACCTCATGGATTTGCAAAGATTTCCGTGAGCATTTACTTTGTGCTTTAGGCTCTCAATATGAGCGATTCCTCATCGTATTTCCTGTCATAGTCCAGGATCTCGTGTCAAGATGTGTGGCCACGTGTGCTGTTGTCTCAACCAGTCACTGATTATAGCTGTAAATTAGAATGACGCATATTTTATGGCTTTATGACGTTTTAAAGTGTGCTTTTCAAAATTTGGAGGATCTTCCTGCATACTGTCCCGGGAACATAATACAAAGTTTATGCCATAGTCAAATGCTACAGCTCAGAAAGCACAACAACCAGTTATAATTTTTATCAGTTTATAGTCACATTTACTGTTAGTTAGTTCCTGTTATCACATACATTATGACAGCTATAAACGATTTTTAACAACAATAAACACCCTTTACATGGCCCTGACACGATTATCTGAGCTGCCATTATAGAAAAATAATCAACACCTCCTGACCAATCAGAATCGAGCATTCAGCAGTGCTGTGGTATAAAATTTTATATTAGCTTTCTAGCTTTGATGGTGGATATATTTATACAGTAACAGTATGATCTTTACACATTATTGTTCCGTTATACTAACTCTAATATGTGAGTAGGTTGGGGAGGTATGACTGTAATATCAATGTCGAAATATATTAAAATATATATATGTGTATGTGTGTGTGTGTGTGTGTATGTACTTTTACAACAGTGTTTTTGTGGTGCTTTAAAATGTAGTGCTAAATGTGGCCCTAGCAAACCAAAATTCTGTAAAAATACTGTGTATTGTGTAAACATCTTCAAATATGGTGATATGATTTTTTTCCAATAACACCCACCCCATCATAAGTTTTGTACTTTGTATATGCTTTCCCAGGTGGACCCTTGGCTATGGTGGGCTCTGCCATGATGGGAGGGGTTCTGCTGGCCATGATCGAGGGAGTCGGCATTTTACTCACCAGATACACGGCACAACAGTTCCAGAACCGTGAGTACCACGCTAATGGATACAACACTTGTAGATTTTTGAGAAGTTACATGTTAAGAGGTAAAGATAATTGTTGGTCTCAGTGAAAGAAGCTTGTTGCAAGTCGAGATAAACCTTGGTATTTACGCTTTAGTTAGAGTAAAGCTTTATTTCAGAGTAAAGATTATAAGCTCTCCGGTCACTCTGTTAGGAACACCTGTAGACCTGCACATTCATGCACTTGTCCAATCAGTCAATCATGTAGCACCAGGACAATGCATAAAATCATGTATATATAAGTCAAGAGCTTCAGTTAATGTTCACATCAAACATCAGAATGGGGGAAAATGTCATCTCAGTGACTTTAACCGTAGCATGGATGTCGGTGTGAGACGGATTGGTTTGAATTTCAGAAACTGGGATCTCAAACTCAAAATCTCCTGGGATTTTCACACACAAATAGTCTCTAGGTGTGAAAAATGTAAACATTCAGCAAGCAGCAGTTCTGTAGGCGGAAACGCCGTGTTGCTGAGAGAGGTCAGAGGAGAATGCCAGACTGGTTCGAGACTGACAGGAAGACAATGGTAACTCAGATAACCACTCTTTACAGCAATGCCGAGCTGAAAAGCATCTCAGAAAGCACAAGGTGCCGAACTTTGCGGTAGATGGGCTACAACAGCAGGAGTTTCAGTCAAAGTCACTAAGCTCGCATTTTTTTCCCCATTCTACTGTTTGTCTTAAACGTTGACTCAAGCTCTTGACCTGTATCTGCATGATTTTATGCATTGTCCTGCTGCCACATGATTAGATGGATAATTGTATGAATGAACATGTGTACAGGTGTTCCTAATAAAGTGGTCAGTGAGTGTATGTGTAAGAACATAGAATTATGTCTATAAAGATCTCATCATCTTTATCATCACTTCAATAATAACAATTTGTTATTATTGTGCATTATTAGAACTTGCTTTACATTTTTTCCCCCTCCTCGTTTCCAGCGAATCCATTTCTGGAGGATCCTAGTCAACTTCCTCCAAAAGACGGAGGTCAGGGACAGGAGAGTCGCAGCTACGGACAGTTTCAGTAGAACTGCTACTTTGCCATTTTGACTGTGACACTACAGACTGGGAAGGAAAACGTTCTGAGGTTTCCATTAGAGCTTTGGCAGATTTTTTTCCTGCCTAAAGTCAGTATATGCGGTAATCACTCAGGGGCATTTTGTCATATACACTTTAATATTTGTACAGTGAACAGGGAAGTTCCATCATTATTATTATTATTACTATTATTATTATTATTATTATTAGTTTCTACAATCACATGTTTGAAACCAGTTCAACATTAGTCATTGCTTGCTTTCTTTCTTTTTTGTATGTACAGTACAAGCACAGCAACCTCCAGGATTTTATTAATAACTGAATCATAGAATAGCGTTTGAAATAATTGAGTAGTCGTCACTTTGAAAATATGAATTGTTTATTCTGAAACACCTTGGAATTAGTTTTGTCAAACATTCATATCTGCAAATTGTTTCTATTTTGTCACAAGAGATTCCTCCAACTTCACACTTTTTACTGTTTTTCTTGCTTGCTTTATTAGATGAGGTTGATTTATTATTTATTTATGGATTCCAACAAGAAGGAGAATGTGAATGTAGTCCTTCAAGAAAGTCTTTTGTGGTTGATTGGATCTGTCTTTTCTTTAAGGCACTAACTCACCTGGTTATAAATATACTAATTTAAATGAAAGTATAAAGAAAAAGAGATTTCTGTGATTTCTTGCATTTATTATTTGTACATACACTATGACCAAAGGTTTTGCCGTACATGCGTATGTGGTTCTTCCCCAAACTGATACCACATAGTTGAAAGCACACATTTGTATTGTCTAACATTACAACATGCAAAGATGTATTGTGTAGCTTCCCTTCCTAGCCCAAACCTGTTCCAGCATGACAGTGCCCCGTCCACAAAGCGAGGTCCATAAGGTCATGGGGGAGGATGGGGGAGTTGGGGGTGTACTGTTGCCTCGCACCTCCAGGGCTGGGGGTTCGATTCCTGCCTCCACCCTGTGTACGTGGAGTTTGCATGTTCTCCCCATGGTTCGGGGGTTTCGTCTGTGTACTCCGGTTTCCTCCCCCAATCCAAAGACTGAAGGCTGATTGGCATTTCTAAATTGTTTGTAGTGTGTGATTGTGCCTTTTCCCACAAGCCATTTCCCTCATGAACAGTTAACTACTTCTAGGTCCTTCTTAGTGTATTAACTCTCTGTGGATACAATTTTTTGTGCAATTCATTGTGTAAATTCATTCTTACTATACTACCTGTACACATATCCTTAATTCCTCTGCCATTGCCTTCACCTTGCACATAGCTGTATTATATCTGTACATATATCTATTTATTTAAGCCTATTGTGTCTACTGTAGTGTTAGATATTCTCTCATATTATTATTATTTGTAAATTTTATTATTATATGTTTTGCCATCTTATTGGTATATGTGTTCTGGAAGCTTCATACCAAGTCACATTCCTTGTGTGTGTGTGTGTGTGTGTGTGTGTGTGTGAGAGAGAGAGAGAGAGAGAGAGAGAGAGAGAGAGAGCGCACACTTGGCAATAAAATCTCTTTCTGATTCTGATGGGGTGGCACCCTGTTCAGTGTGTCCGCTGCCTTGTGCCCCGAGTCCCCTGGGGTAGGCTCCAGGTTCCCCGCGACCCTGTGTTGGATAAGCGGTACAGAGAATGGATGGATGGTTGGAGTGGAAGAACTCGAGTGTCCTGCACAGAACCCTGTCCTCAACCCCACTGAACACCTTTGGGATGAACTGAAACACTGACTGCACCCCAGGCCTCCTCACCCAACATCAGTGTCTGATCTCACAAATCTCACAGATTTCCACAGCCATGTTGCAGAATCTAGTGGAAAGCCTTCCCAGAAGAGTGGAGGTTATTCCAACAGCAAATGGAGATGTTCAATAGGATGTAAAAAAAAATTTTTTGACCATATAGTGTATGTCCAATTTAGCACTTCTTTCTTTTCTCTCATCACTACCATCTGTTGTCTCTCTGCTTGAATGTGACGCAGGCGCGCCACTCGTTCGCACTGCATGCTGGGTAATGTAGTTTCGCAACCGTATCGAAAATGGTGGACGTTCAGCCTCCGCCTTTCCGGAGCCTTGATGATTTTCTTTTCAGTTCGGCCCGATTCTCCGTGCCAGATGTCCGTAATTTAGAGAGATGGAACAACCGGATCATTAACAACTTGCTGTATTATCAGACGAACTATTTTGCCTCTGCTTTGGCTTTCCTGCTGATAGTGGGGTAAGCAACCCGCCGTGACGTGTTCACTCATTCACCAACACCGCTGCGTTGTGGTGTGTTTTTCAGACCAGTAATAAGCTTTATAATGTTCAAAGTCTGCCAATTCTTCATCCGTCAGAGCAAGCTAACTGTCTAAGCTTCATTTAGTGATGAGTGTTGAACTCCTTCTGTTTTTAAAAGCCATAAACACCTCATGAAGTGACCTAATTGTTCTTACATTTGGGATAAAACCTGGAATTATGACACACACATTACATTATTACATTAATATAAAGCTCTGTTCACAGATTTAGAGCTTAGCTGTTAGTTACAGTGCATTCAGAAATTATTCAGACCCCTTCATTTTGTCACTTTTTGTTGTTTGTATTTGTTATGCTAAAATGCTTCAGTTTTTTTCACGTCAATCTACACTCCATACCCCATAATAACAAAGCATAAACCAGGAAAAAACTGATATCAGATTGACATGAGTATTCAGACCCTTTGCTATGACACTTGAAATTTAGCTCAGGTACTTCTCATTTCTCTGGATCATCTTTGAGATGTTTCTACACTATGATTGGAGTCCACTTGTGGCAATTGATTGGACATGATTTGGAAAGGCACACATCTGTCTGTGTAAGGTCTAACAGCTGGAAATGCATATCAGAGCAAAAACCAAGCCATGAGGTCAAAGGAACTGCCTGCAGAGCTCAGAGCCAGAATTGTGTTGAGGCACAGATCTGGGGAAGTCTACAAAACTTTTTGGCTGCATTGAAGGTTCCCAAGAGCACAGTGGCCTCCATAATTCTTAAATGGAAGAAGTTTGGAAGTGGACTCTTCCTAGAGCTGGGCTAGGCCAAACTGAGCAATCGGAGGAGAAGGGACTTGGTAAAAGAGGTGACCAAGAACCCGATGGTCACTCTGGTTGAGCTCCAGAGATCATGAGTGGAGATGGGAGAAACTTGCAGAAGGTCAGCCATCACTGCAACACTTCACCGATCTGGGCTTTATAGCAGAGTGGCCAGAGGGAAGCCTCTCCTCAGTGCAAGACACATAAAATTTTGGAATTTGCAAAAAAGAAAAAAAAAAATTCAAATTTCATGTTTTCATGCTTTCATGTGTATCCTGAAAATGAGCAAAACGGTGATTTATTTAACCCTGCAGCCTACATGGATTCTCACATTTCCCCGTCTTCTCTCTATTAAGTCCATGGCATCCTTTTTTTTTTTTTAAATTAATTTTCCCATGATTGTGGTAACATTTTAGTCCTTTTAACTATTCAAAATTTAAACTGACTCTAAGAAGACATGCATTTAACCATTTGGAAAATCTGTTACCCCATCTCAGACAACAATCTCTTTTTTATTTATATATTTTTTTGTTTACATTGCTGCATTTTGCTCTTAAAAGGTTAACAGTGAGTTTTTAGCATAAAGTTAGCAAATACACAAAATGTGGTTAACTAAGATCCATGTTAATGGTATAAGGACATTCTAATGGTTTACTTAAATTGATCATTTTTGTAATTTATAATTTACTTTCAATCTATTATTATTATTGGATAGCAGGGTTCTAGGGTCATAGTGACCTTGTCGGTGAATATCACAGTATCATTTACAAAATAAAGAAAAAGGATTGAGAGAACTTTTCTTCTTCCCATGATCTTGAGGAAATTCTGATAATGCCACTTCCTGTTCGGTGTTCTGAATATATCATAGGTGTGTTCAGGTAACAGGGTTGGTTGAATATTGTGGGAATGTACATTGGATGACTCATGGAAAAAGGATATTTCATGCATGAGAAACAGAGTTAAACAGATTCACTCATTAATGCAAAAATAAGATTTTTGAAGTGCTTTATTGATTATATTTCAAGGTAATTTGTAATTTTACTGGACTGGAACAGTCAAAAGTGCTGTAGGTGGATTAAGTTATTTATCTAAAACATGCACATATGTTGTTGTGAAGGACACAATATTAATAATGCCTTTTAACTTTACTTTACATACGCATTTGTAAATGCAAAATCAGTGGGACACAAATTGCTTTCCAATCGTGGAATCACCCTTAAACATGTCTAGGTGTATCTACAGCTATGTTTTCTGCCTGGTTTCTGCCTTGTTTCCTTGCTTTCCTATCTCTCGCTGTTAATTTTTCCTCACTTACTCTTTCCTCACTATGCTCAGGTATTTCCGACCCTTTCAGCTCTTCCTTGGAGCGGCTGTGGTGATCTCTGTGTTTCTGGGCTTCGTCTGGGCTGCAGAGAACAAGGCCACAGTGAGACGTTTCCGGAGGAACCATCCTTCCCTCTGTCTGATTGCCATCTTTGGCTCCAGCTACTTTCTGCTGTCCATCCTGGGAGAGGTGGCTGTCTTTCT
This sequence comes from Pangasianodon hypophthalmus, assembly GCF_027358585.1. NCBI lineage: Eukaryota > Metazoa > Chordata > Actinopteri > Siluriformes > Pangasiidae > Pangasianodon > Pangasianodon hypophthalmus. The sequence continues at coordinate 23,803,498 of NC_069717.1, forward strand.
CTTCGGCATCACCTTCCCCATTTTAAGTTAGTATCTCAATGTGTTGTACATATTTAGTGCTGTGATGATCTGCTGCTGCTGTCGAGGTCTTGAAGGGTTGAAAGGTTCTCAAAATCTTTGTAGCCAAGGAACCCTTGGGTTTAAAAAAAATACACAGACCACTTAATGATCACAGACCTGATTTATTTTACAAACATTAAACTTTTCAGACATTACACAAGTATAGTATGTATCATCATGTTTTTGTGTTGGAGACATCAGATCATTTTTGTCTGGAACATTCCATCTACCAGGTACATTGTGGAAGAATTTCGATTCTATATCATATCAAGAGCACTTTAACTTAAAAACTGCAATAAATCAAAAAATGTCATTAAAATAAATTGAATCATGGGACTCTATGGCTATATGTCATGGATTACTGGAGGTCTTCCAGTTTGAGAAACCATGGCCTTAAAACCGGCAAATTGTTCAAGTTGCATGTTGAGCAATTAATCTTCTAAATATTAGAAATTATTAAATACTAGAAACTTCCAGAATTCTTTGAACTCTTACTCAGTATTGCCCTGCTGATGATGTGGACCACCAACATCCAAACAATCAAGACACTGAGGCATCTCTACTTTCCTGTTAATAATGTGAATAATGCTAATGTTTTGCATTACCGCTTTTCTTTCAGTGATTCTGGTCCATGCGTCAGTAAGGCTACGGAGCTTAAAGAATAAAGTGGAGAACAAGCTGGAGAGCATTGGGCTGAAGAGAACGCCTATGGGTCTGCTGCTGGAGGCACTCGGCCAAGAGCAAGAGGCCGGCTCGTAGTGTTTGGTCCTGACCCGAAGCAACCTTCAGCAACATTCCCTTAAGTTCTAAACACTATAAGCAGTGTTTTTACTATTGTGCCATTGTTTCTATAGACAAACACAAAGGCCTTAGGGGAAGAAAAATAGGAATATGTACAGTTGAGTGCAAAAGTTTGCATCCCCTGTGAAGTTTAATGGGGGGAAAAAAACAGGCAAAATCAACAGGAAAAATAGTTTAACCGTGAATAGTTTTCCACTATTCATGTCTTAAAATGCATTGACTATTTTTCTTACTTGTGATCATGAAGGAGCATCTATGAAATGAAAACACTACGCATCATCTTGTTATAAATTAAATTTGTGCATTTCTCATTTTAAACTAAGGGTACGCAAACTTCTTCCACTCAACTTTGTTTTAAGTGAAGTATAATTGAATGAACGTCTACCTGCCTTTAACATCCTAGGTTTATGATTTTATGGTTTATGAATTCTTGTTGCACATACACACATTAGTGCATTACCTTTCTACATTTGTGCCAACATTCCCCAAGTAACAAGGGCCTTGTTGATTTCCTCACACATTGTTGTTAGTGACCAATGCATTACACATTCTTATATTTAGAACATATGTTTTGCTGATGACTCATAGACATGTCAATTATTTATATGCTATTTGTTTAATTAAGATATATCAAAGTGTATATCAAACAAAATTGGTTTAGGGAGATTCCCACAAATGACTGATTCATTATTGGGGTTAAACACTACAAGTGTTTCTATTTGATCCTTTGAGTTGTTTAGGAGTTCACACATTTTCAGAAGTATTATGAGGATGGATTTGAACCGGCTGTTTGAATTTGATCTCAGTTTGCCAATGTGTTATTGAATGCCAAATTTTTCTTTGTTTGTTTTGTCAATAAAACTGACATGATTTTCTAACATCAATTGCAATCAGTTTAATATGCTTCCATGTTATTCATTCATTCATCTTCAGTAAGCGGTTTGTGAATACGGAGGCTATCATGGAAACATTGAGCATGAGGCGGGAGTACACTTTGGATGTGATGTCAGTCCATCACAGGGCGTCATGTACACACACATATTCACACAACTCATTCACACCAAGGAACAGTGTATGCACTGTTTTAGTCAATCCACCTACATGCATGTTTTGGAAGGTGGGAGGAAACCAGAGAACCTGAAGGAAACCCATACTGATATAAGAAGAATGTGAAAACTCCACACAGACAGTGACTGAGCTGAACCCAGGACCCTGGGACTGTGAGGCAGCAGTGTTACCTGGTACATACACTATACGGCCAAAAGTTTGTGGACACCTGACCATAACACTCATGTGCTTGTTGAACATCCCATTCCAGATTTAGCCCCCCTTCACTGTTATAATAACCTCCTCTCTTCTGGGAAGGCTTTCCACACGATTTTGGAGCATGGCTGTAGGGATTTGTCCGTTCAGCCTCAAGAGCATTAGTGAGGTCAGGCACTGACGCCTGGGGTGCAGTCAGAGTTCCAGTTCATCACAAAGGTGTTCAGTGGGGTTGCGGTTCAGAACACTCGAGTTCTTCCACTCCAACTTTGGCAAACCATGTCTTCATGGACCTCACTTTGTGCACAGGGGCATTGTCATACTGGAACATGTTGGGCTTCTTAGTTCCAGTAAAGGGAGATCTTTATGCTACAGCATACAACTACATCTTACACAATTGTGTGCTTCCAAGCTTGTGGCAACAGTTTTGGGGAAGAACCACATATGAGTTTGATGGTCAGGTGTCCACAAACTTATGACAATACAGTGTATAATAATTTTAAGATTTTATAAAAGTAATTTTTATCTCCAGTAGGAGCTGCAGTAGAAGATATTTCCTATAAGGACGCTCAAATGTGTGAAATTTATTAATTCTTATCAAAGGCCATGTTATATATTTAGTCAGAAGTAGTTACATATATATATATATATATATGAGGATATATATATATATATATATATATATATATATATATATATATATATATATATATATACACACACACACATCCCTAGTTTTATTGCTCTTAATCATATCATTACTTATTTACATTTACATTTTGTTATTTATATTATAGTTTTATTCATCATTACTTATTTACATTTTTTTTTTACATTAAATTACCTGTAGTTTGAGGTGCACAGAGCTGCACGTGCGACTGAAGTGAAACAGAGGGAGGTCTAGAAGTCTCGCTCTGTGCCGCACGCGCCTCCTTTAAACCGGTTTACCGTTAACTGGCTCAGCCCAGGATAATCCCTAACCCAGAGCTCATAGCGGAGAATTCCTACACGGAGCTCGGGGAAACTATTTACACAAAAAATGTACATTTTATAAATAATGTATTATTAATGGCCGGTCCCTCGTCATGGTTTTATAGGGCTTTATACACCGGGTTGATCATGTAAACCCTCTCGCGCCGCTGCTGTGTGTCACCTGTACAGGTAGCTAATGCTAAAGTCACCTCAGGTAAATTACTTCGACGGAAACCCTGTCGAAAGATTAGTCTTTAGCTGTTTTTTTTTTTTGTTTTTTTTTGTTTTTTTCATTTTATTTTATTGATATGAAGTAGACTGAACGGATTTTTTTTGCATGAGTCGTGGAAAAGAAGAGGATAAAAGAGGGCCAGGTCGCTCAGCTAACAGGTGAAGGAGGAAATATTTATCCTGACTGAAGTGAGAAAATGGAAGTGGTGCCCAAAGGTGAGGAAATGAATTGTGTGTGTGTGTGTGTGTGTGTGAGCTTCACTGTAAGGACTAATGTCACTAAAATGGCAGGAATATATGACTAGCCAAGATAAAGAAAAAGTGGGTTTTCTAAAAACTATAACAACAACAAAGCATTTTGGGTCCTGGTTAAGGTTAGGGTTAGGGCTAGGTTCATGTTCATATTAAAATTTAGCTACAAGTCAAAGTAAGTACCTCAGAAATATTCTGTGTGTGATCCACGAAGTCGTCTTAACACTGTCGAGCATGATAAAAATATATCAGGAAACTTTTTCTGTTTGTTTTTGCAACATAATGTACAAATCACAGCTGGTTTTGTTGAGGTTTCTATAATCTGGAATATATATTCCATGTTACAAAGGAAAAAAGGAAAAACGAACATAGTGTGTTAGTAAGGTGTTGGGCTACAAGCCACCAAAACAGCTTCAGAGCTCCTTGCCATAGACAAGTCTATGAAACTGTACTGGAGCAATGAACACCCTTCTTCTAAAAGTGTCCTGATGACGGTGGTGGTGGAGAGCAGTGTATAACATGTCACTCCTAAATCTCCCATAAGTGATCAGTTGGATTGAGATCTGGTACATAATTTTCATACTCATCAAAGCAAATAATACCTCAACTGAGTTATAAACAATAAATAGACCCCCAAAATCTCTCCACAATGTGGGGATTGTGTTAAGGATAAGGGCAGGTGTATGTGAACAAACACCAGTCATATTGCAGCACTTTTTGATCTAAATACTTTAAGATAATTTATGTAATTCTGTTATATATCTTGTTCTGTAATATGATTTTTATAAACATCTTTCAAGTTCATTAGAGAATTTGAGCTACATGCATAATGTTTCCTGTTGGAAAAAGCTTTTATGGCTGAACGGCTGATCATAATTATTCCGCCAATTTGGAAACTGACTGTACCATTTAAATGCACAATATGAACACAATTAGACTTAAATTACTGTGTTTTTTTCCACAGATGGGGCTGCAGTGGGGGCCGCGGGGGAGCTCCAGAGGTCAGACACCCTCAACTCCACAAGTTCGTCTGGGGCGCGCAGGAGGACCGGAGGAGCCAAGAAGCAGATGCAAGCCAACAAGTCCAAACTCCGAGCACCAAGAGCTCTGTGCTGCCTTACACTCAGCAACCCCATTCGCATGGCCGCCCTAGCCCTTGTGGAGTGGAAATATCCTTCGGCGGCTGTGTGTGTGTGTGTGTGTGTGTGTGTTCTGGAAGCAGACCAAATAAGCCTAATGCCTTGACTAATCAATGACAACAAACTGATATAATTCTGCTTATTATTTCATTGTATGACTCTGTTATGGGATCCCTGTCCTCCTAGAGATTTTAAGCTAAATCAAACATTTTGAATACTAGTAGGCACCAGATCCCATGATTAAAGTTGCTAATATGCCTTGGCCTTCTGAGTGGCACAACAGATCATCTGAAGATCATGAGTTCAAATCCCAAAAATGCCACAGTCATCTGTGACCAGGAGTCAAGTGAGCAAAATTGACATTGCTCTCTGTGTGGTAGACATGGCATACTTTCTCTTCCCTGTCAGTCACAGTGACACTAGCCAATCATGGGCGTCTCATGTATGTTGAAGAAGGTAGATAGCACTTTCTTCTGAGTGTGATGCAGAATGAGCAGCAGTTCAAAAAGATGTGGTAGTTGGCTTCACATGTCTCAGTGTTTTACCCCACACTCCCTGGTTAGTAGCTGTGGTGAGATAGCAGAGAGTTAGTCGGTGAGTGGGAATTCACAAGACCAAATTTGGGAGAAAATTGGGGAAATTTTTTAAATTAAATATAAATATCTAACTTATAAATGAATGAATAAATAAATAGATAAAATAACAGAATGACTTAAGTGCTTATTGTGAGGGACAGTTAATTCCTGTCCAAACACCAGCGTCTCTAACTATGTGGCCCTTAACCTTAATCTGTTCTTTAAGCCCTTTGATATATTCATCTTGATAGCCATCATTGCTAACTGTGTAGCCCTTGGTGTGTCACGACCGTTTCCCGAAGACGATTCCAATGCCACCAATCACAATCTGGTAAGTTCACGTGGCCAGGTCTTACTTTATTCTTAATATCGATCAATAACATGCACGAAAGAGCAGTTGATACCGGGTGTTTCAGCTTTACCACTTCTGGGCAGTTGGCAACCTTTTAGGGCTGACTCCTAAAGTAGCACAGAGTAAATATCATATTAAACAAGAAAAATGTCTACAGTATATTGATGATTGTTAGTCTGTCCTCTGTCCTATATGACACACACCCTCGCCCTTCACCTGCTTTACCATACAGCACAAACCCTGAGCTCATTAGCTTCTTGACCTGTTGACCCAGTCACTAGCTGTAAAGACCCATGGGGGGAAGGTGGAAGCTTATCAGTGTTTGTAATGCAGTTTACCTCATACAAATCAGAGAGCTCTAAAAATGACAAACCCTGCCTTTATATGTGACAAACTAAACAGATCTTTCCATTTCCACTTCCTTGCTGTACTTCACTAATTCACTATTATTTTCTAATACAGCCTTCTTTTTCACCTCTTTCTAATCCATCCTTTCTACTCTTTTTCTCAGGAAAAAGTGGAATACATCTTTCTGGTTATTTTCACCATTGAAACCTTCACAAAGATCCTGGCCTATGGTCTGGTCATGCACCCCAGTGCCTACATCCGCAGTGGCTGGAACCTGCTGGATTTCATCATTGTCATTGTCGGGTTTGTACAATTTCCTGTGCGAACTTTGTTTGTTTTATATTGGTTTTCAATTCTGCTGTGTGTACATGTGCTTCGAGCATTTGTGTTAGGCAAAGAGAAGGTAAATAGTGATGAAGGGCAAATGGGTTATCTGAGTGTGTCTGTGTGTGTGTGTGTGTGTGCAGGCTCTTTAGCGTTGTGGCAGAGATGGGGGAACACAAACGTGGAGATGCCCATCATGCATCCGGTAAACCAGGTGGCCTGGATGTCAAAGCTCTCAGAGCTTTCAGAGTACTACGACCTCTACGCTTGGTCTCTGGCGTGCCCAGTAAGTGTGTATGAGTGTGTGTGTGTGTGTGTGTGTGTGTGTGTGTGTGCACATCTTTCTAGTGGTGATTGGAATGTTTTTGTACATATGTGTATGTATATGTGCAAAGCTGTATTTGGTAATTATAAGGGTTTATTATAATTGTGTGTAGGTTTGCAGATTGTGCTGAACTCCATCATGAAGGCTATGGTTCCTCTGTTTCATATTGGTCTGCTTGTCATGTTTGTCATAATCATTTATGCCATTATTGGCCTGGAGCTCTTCATTGGCAGGATGCACAAGACATGCTACTATGTCGGGACAGGTAATACACACATGCATACGCACACATACACATTCAAATGATACACATGCATGTACACACCATCAAATGTTTACAGGCAATAAACATGTGTTCTTAATTTCTTTTTTCTTGTATTTACCTAAATAGATTTGAAGTATTTCAATATATTACCCTTTATAGAACTTGTATTCCAATACTGACAGCCTCATACTAACCCAGCTGATCTCTGCAAGATTCTATTTTGAAATAATGCAGAACATTACAGGTGTTGAGACAATTTGTGTTTACTGCACCAAATGTGTTGTGTTGTGTCAGTCAACACGATACAATCTTGTTCACAGCATAGAATAGATAAAAATACAGTGGATACCTGTGATTAGATTGGTGCATCCCTATCTGCATTTTCATATGTATTTTAATATATAGAATATATAATATAAAAGTACCTGTATTCATGTGTTTTAATCACTCTAATTGATTTTGAAGATGTTATCTTTATGTGTGCTTTCTGTAGTTGCTAGGGTGGACATCAAACACAAATATAAAAACATATAATCATGCGTTGCTTTGCCCCCACAGAACTTTATGTGGAGGATGATCCGACACCATGTGCATTTGCCGGTAATGGCCGTTTCTGTGTGGGTAACAATACCGAGTGCAGGGGAGTCTGGGAAGGCCCCAACGGCGGCATCACGAACTTCGACAACATCTTCTTTGCCATGCTTACTGTTTTCCAGTGCATTACTATGGAGGGATGGACTGATGTTTTGTACTGGGTATTTACCATCCTTTTCATTGTCTCATTCTCTCATTTCTCCTCCTGTCTCTCTATCCTCCTACTGTGTCAGTTTCACACTATGACTGGGATTAGGGGTTATACTGAAAATCTCAGATTTTCCTCCTCTAAGATAAATTCTTAACCTGGTAATTAACTAATGAGTTGGTTTAGGTGTCTCAGGAGGAAAATCCCCATTCTGGGTTAGACTCTGGCATTCCGTTACTAGAACTGGGCACTCCTGCATTATGTGTACGTTTTTCTTTTCTTACGTAGATAACGTGTTTAAGCAAAAGAAATTGAGATTGTGGGGAATTGTTAGTGAATGGAAACAATGGAAACATTGTCCACAACCTCTTTATATACTTTTACTGGCAGATATCCAGTATACCTAAAAATACCAATATCTATATACAATACATCCATATACAGAATGTATACAACAGATGATCATACTTCAGCCATTTCTCTTATACAGTATAAATAAGTATAAATAGGATAGATAACTAGATAGAGGATGAGAACTGAGCCTTGTAGTACAGAACAATCGAACCTTTATTTTTTTATGTAAATTACATTTTAACCCACTTTTCACACTCTCTTTTCTTTCCTTGCGATCTCTCCAGATGAATGATGCGATTGGTTATGAGCTGCCCTGGATTTATTTTGTGTCTCTAGTCATCTTTGGATCCTTCTTTGTTCTAAACCTTGTTTTGGGTGTTTTGAGCGGGTAAGTGCCTTCAAGGATCAGAGCTCTTATATGGTGCTTGGTGCAATAAATTGATCATTTCATTGAATTAAGAGATTTGTCTTGGATGTAGAGTAAATTGTTTGTTTATGTGTGTTTGTGTGCATGTGCACTCAGTGAGTTCTCTAAGGAAAGAGAGAAGGCTGTGTGTCGTGGTGAACTTCAAAAGGCTCAGGAGAAACAGCAGATGGAAGAGGACATGGTGGGCTACATGGACTGGCTCATTGAGGCTGAGGATATGGATGAAGATGGCAATAAACGTGAGGCACCAACATCATACATACAGAGAGACAGACAGACAGACTGTCTGTCTGTCTTTCTCAAAGCCCGCCAGAAAGGTTAGGTTAGGAGACTAGTGGTGTGCATCAGGACCACTACAAAAACCACAAAAAAAAGTCACATGAGTTTTTACTTTTATGCAGGCCTCAGCATGCACTCAGATAGCTTGTGGGAAAAAAGACCATGAACATGAACATAAAGCATTCATTCATTCATTCATTCTTAACTGCCTGTTCAGGTTCATAGTGGGTTAAAATAGGCAAAAATTTAGGAAACAGAACCAACTAAATTCATTAGAAAAAAGTCCTGCACAACTCACATCTCATTTCACACTGACCCACTTGATGACAGATACAGATACAAATATTTAGAGCACTTAACAGATGCAGATACTGATACAGATACAGATAGTGGCTGTTATTATGTTATTCACACACATACACGCACACACACACACACATACACAGAGAGGGAGGGAGAGACAGAGAGAGAGAGAGACATACATTAAGCCTAGCTTTGCCCTTTTTTCTTTTAATGTAAGGTGCTGTGGTGGCGAAGAAAAAAATGATGAAGAAATATGGCTGGTATAAACACAGTGAAGACGGAGGTATTCTGAAAGCTTGTCCTTTTCAACCTTTTATGTTTAAAAATTATAGTATAATAGTAAAGACTTCCACATGATACTTTGGATCTAGTTTGAATGGGTACATTGGTTACAATCTTTTTACAGAATCAGATTCAGACTCAGAGTTCGAGGCTTTCCTAGATGATGATAATGGCTGCTGTGCCTCTATACAGTAATGTTATAGAATCATATTTTTTATTATACATATTGGTTAATTGTTTCTGTTACTGAACAACTACAGTACATCTGATCAAATCTCATCTCATTCTTACAACCCAGGGCCAAACTGCTGACTATAAGCTTCTGGTAAGTCAAACAAAGAAGTCTTTCAGTTAGTGTTTCACCTATCATGGAAGTACTTTTAGGAATATATGAGCACTATGTTGTGTTAAAAATTAGATACTTTGTCAAATTATTTCTGGATAGATGTTATTGTTTGTTTTTTTTTTTTAATTATTAAAAGACATTATAAAGATCCTAATAATGTATAAATATTATAACTAAAGACAGTAGAGAATTGTATACTGTATCAACACTTGACTGTAAAGTATTATAGAATATATTGTATAATATATATAAATGTCATTGTTTTTTTAATTTTATTTGGTTATTCTGTCTTTCTACAGGAAAATGCCAAATTAATGACAAAGCACACTACATGCATATTTTGAGCTGTTCTTTATCCATGAGCTCCCTCGTTCCGTTTTTACTGACTGTTTTATCTCCTCTGATTTCTGTGCAGTGAGCAGCTTTACCATTTGAACTTAGTCCTAAGGAAGAACTGCCGAGTGGCAGTGAAGTCCACTAACTTCTACTGGCTGGTGTTGCTGTTGGTCTTCCTCAACACAGCAGCGAGTGCCTCAGAGCATTACGGCCAGCCTCAGTGGCTCACTGATATACAAGGTGTGTGGCGGCACACACACACACACACACACACACACCTACTGTCAATATTAAATTATAAATAAAACTTTCTGCACCATGTGGACTGTTCTGTTCTGTTGTATTTATGATTCTGATGATAGAATCGATTACTTTTATTAAACAAGATTATCTGAGGTTGTTTTTCTCAGACTGGTTGTTTTGGCTTTATGTCTCAGAACGAGCAAACAAGATCCTGCTGGCCCTTTTCACCCTGGAGATGCTGATGAAGATGTACAGCTTCGGCTTCCAGGTCTATTTTATAGCTCTCTTTAATCGGTTTGACTGCTTTGTGGTGTGTGGTGGGATACTCGAGACTGTACTTGTGGAGATGGATGTGATCCCACCTATTGGTATATCTGTACTGCGATGTGTCCGTCTCCTCCGCATCTTCAAAGTTACTCGGTGAGTTAGTAGTCTTCTACTTAACATGAATGTTGTTTCTGCTTAGAACATGTGGAGGTTTTAAAGGCACAATATTTCAGCCCAAAATGCTTACATTGTCAATTAAATGCAAGGTACTGTGTGTATATTGCTTTGCATGACATGTGTAGTTAGTGTGTCTCATAGCGTAATGTTCAACATATTTTTCCCTCTTTCTCTTCCTCTCTCAGTCATTGGGCTGCTCTCTCAGATCTGGTCACCTCTCTGCTGAACTCAATGAAAGCCATTTGTTCCCTGCTGCTGCTACTCTTCCTCTTCCTCATCATCTTTGCCCTGTTGGGCATGCAGCTGTTTGGTGGCAAGTTCAACTTTGATGAGACCCAGATGAAGAGAAGCACATTCGACACCTTTCCCTCTGCCTTGCTCACTTGTTTCCAGGTAACCGCCTCTGTTGCTAGGTAGTCGTCTCTATACCCAGGTACAGCAAGCAAGACAGATATGTTTCTATTTTAACCAACACTTCTATCCTCAGAAATGTTGTCCCTCATTGGTCCTGCTATGTATCTTTAAGAGCCATCTCCATTTCTTTTCACCTGCATACTTGAGTGAAGAAGAAATTATATCACACAATCCCATGTTCTATATTTCAAGAACATTATGTACAGTCATAATCTACATTCTTATGTTTGTGCTGGCACCAGAGTGAGACATTCAGGTGTTTGTCTGATTCCTAGCCTCTTAGATGCTGTACTAGTGTGAGCACATCTTTTCTATGGAAGCTACAAAGTGTAAATCCTACCCTGTAATACAGTATTTGTTTGTACTGATACTCCTTAACATGGGAAAAGAGAATAATCAATGAGAATAATCAATAAATATGCTGTTTCTTCATTGTGCCATGTCACATTTATAAGTGAATTGTATTGTAACTACGGCAAACTCAACTCAACAAAGTCAGAAGCAGTGTGGAATAAACCTAAAGATCTTCTTTAGGTTAGATTTAGGATTTTGTGAAGTGATGAAAATGCAGTTTTTTGATCAAAAAGACACACAATAAGAATCTTTCTCACTATAGATTCTTACTGGAGAGGACTGGAACTCAGTTATGTATGATGGCATCATGGCATACGGAGGACCCATTTTCCCCAACATGATTGTTTGTATTTACTTTGTCATTCTTTTTGTCTGTGGTAACTGTATCCTTTTACATTTGTAGCATTTTGCAGACACCCTTATCCAGAGCAACTTACATTTATCTAATTTTTTACACAACTGAACAATTGAGGGTTAAGGGCCTTGCTCAAGGGCCCGGCAGTGGTAGCTTGGCAGTGCTGGGATTTGAACTCACAACCTTAGGGTTAGGGTGTGTTCCATAAAATGGCTACAAAAATAGTCAGTGATAAATTAATGAGTAGTTTTTGAACTGATGAACTGATTCTATCTCGCTAGTTTTAAAATTGCATCCTTAACATCCACTTGTGCTCAGACATCCTACTGAATGTCTTCTTGGCTATTGCTGTGGATAACTTGGCAGGAAATGGAAAAAAGAAAAAAGAGTAAGTACCTTACCAAATCTAGAATAAATCAGAATATAAATTTCTCTTTAGGCCACTTGAAGAAGTACTTTCTTGTCTGCATTATTTATTTAGCATTCGAACCTTAACAAGTTGATGTGTTTTAAAGAGAAAAACCAGAAGAGGAAGAGTGGGAAGATGATGAAGGCAGGGAAGATGATGAAACTGGAGTAAGGCTTCTCATTTTTTGCTAAGTCTTTCTTACTCTGTCCTTTTACTTTGTCTTTTCAGTCTCTCTTCTTCTCTCATTGTATTTTTCACTTTTCTTTTCTTGTATCTTTTTTTTTTCCAGAATGACACAGATGACTGGGAGGAGAGTGAAGAGCTAAGAGCAATTGAGGGTCTTGAGGGTAAATAATTTACCCCTGAATCACATAAAATAATGAAAATTTTAAAAAAATAATAATAATAATACAGATGTGTATATAAAGAACAATAATTGAAAAGAGAATTGAATCAAACACATTTTATAAAGCACAATGTACTGTAAGTTAATGAACAAATTTTTTAAAATTAGCATTTAGAGATTATAAATTTTAGTATGGCAAAACGTGATAAGGGATATAAACATAAAAAAATTGGTAAATTTAAAATAATTTAAGATTTACTTTGTGTTCTTAAGGTGCTGTGCCAATGAAAGTGGAAAGTTTTCAGCCCAAAGAGAAAATTGTCCCCATACCTGATGGGAGCTCCTTCTTCATTCTAGGCAAGAAAAACTGGTGAGTAATCTATGCTTAATATGCAGTAAATATACAGTATTTAGTATAGCAAATCATGAGTATTCTGTGTCTGCCAGAGAGCCTTGAGTGCTTGAGCAAGGCTCGTAAAATAAAGTTGAAAAGAATGAATGTAAAAAATGATGATTCTATCAGTCAAAACATCTTTTTCATCACTGACCTTCTTTTCCTGATTCTCTGTCTGTCCAGCCTCCGAGTTGCTTGTCACAATCTCATTTACCATCCTTACTTTACCAACTTCATCCTCCTCTTCATCATCCTTAGTAGTTTCTCACTGGCTGCTGAGGACCCAATCAAAACTCATTCAGTTCGGAACATTGTAAGTTAGCTGGTTTGTAAAAAAAATAGACAGATTGATCCCCATGGGGAGAGTTTGGTGCTATTTCAGTTGATGGAAATCTTAAATTGATAGATTGGTTTTCAATTAGCAATGTCTACATCTTATATTACATCAGTATAGTCCAGTTTTCCTTATTATGCTTGGATGTGTGTATTAAAGACACTGTGATCTCCAGGAAAACACAAATAAAAACAGTTTACCTCCCTTTAAAATACCCCCTTTACTCCTAGATGCTCGGCTATGCTGATTATGTCTTCACCACTGTCTTCACCATTGAGATTATACTGAAGGTAAACCTGCTCACTAATCAATGTCCATCATTGTGTTTGAGCCTGAATTTTAAGGATCTTTAAAGGAGTTTAAATATGTGTCATGATATTTCGTTGTTGTACATTGAGCTATGTCAGACTGGTCAAGCTGTGAAAAAAATCTGTACAGCATTATCAATGTATTAATGGTCATTTTTGTTTTGCACATAGATGACAGTGTATGGTGCTTTCCTTCATCAAGGCTCCTTCTGCAGAAATGCTTTCAATCTCTTGGATCTGCTGGTCGTCAGCGTGTCTCTGACATCTTTCTTTCTGCAGTAAGTGCAACACATTGATCCTCCACCTATACATTGATTTACTTATAGACTCATTCAGCATTAACAGCTATTCATCCATCCATTATCGGTTTATACATCCATTAATTCATTCATCACTTCATCCATTAACCGTATTGCTAAATGTCCATTCATTGTTCCATTCTGACTCTTAGTATCTCTATTTTTGTTACTTCAGTTCGAGTGCCATCTCTGTGGTAAAGATTCTGAGAGTACTGCGAGTGCTCAGACCTCTCCGAGCCATCAACCGAGCAAAGGGACTCAAGGTATATCTACAGCTGCCTGACCACATAGTCTTGTGTATTCTTCAACATTCTCATATAATATGATCTCAGTGATCATGTTGTCAGTTTACAGTAGCGTCCAAAGACTTATATTAACTTCTATTATTTATCTAGACATTTCACTATGTTCATGCTTATTATGATATAGTACAAGCTATGATTTCTCAGTGTGATTTCTGATTGTGATTTCTGAGTGCCCGCTTGTGTCTCCAGAGTGTAATCCAGTGTGTGTTTGTGGCCATCCGCACCATTGGCAACATCCTCATTGTCACCACTCTCCTGCAGTTCATGTTTGCGTGCATTGGAGTACAGCTCTTCAAGGTAACATTACTCATGCTAAAGAACAGTTTCACTAAGCCTTTAATGCACTTTTGGGTCTCATATGGCTGCTGTTTGCTCTTGCAGGGACGTTTTTATAGATGCACAGATGAGGCCAAACACACACCAGAGGAATGCAAGTGCGCATCTGTGTTCTTCTTAACTCACATATTTTAGTCTGATAGTGCGCTTCAGTAGTCTGTTTATGAATATTTGTGTGTTTTATCCAGAGGCACGTTTGTGGTGTATAAAGAAGGCGATATGAATCATCCAATGGTGAAGGAGAGGTTTTGGGTGAACAGTGATTTTAACTTTGATAACGTGCTGATGGGCATGTTGGCACTTTTCACTGTGTCTACGTTTGAAGGCTGGCCACAGTGAGTTCATATACCATTTATTAATAATATATGTTCAACCTTCTAACCATTTGATCATTAGAGGCAATAATAAAAAAGAAAATAAGACAATAATACCCAGGATGGCAAACTATTTAAAATATATTTTTATGTTAAAATATATTGTGTTCTATATTGGTAATATGTTTATTTTACAATATACATATTAATAATGCTTTTCAGACATGTGAATAAATGGATCATAGTGACAGTCCCATATAAACCATAATATTTTTGAAATATATGAAACTATCACTATGATCCATTTATTTTTCATTGTCTGAAAAGCATTATTAATTTGTATATTGTAAAATAAATATGTTTAATGCTTATGCTTATGTGAATGCTTATGATTATAGATGATTAAATTAAAAATCACATATACAGGTATTTTTGCGATTTTGGGATAATTCCCAAAACTAGGGATTTATGTTGCTGACAAAAGAGCCCACGTATAAGATATACACTATATGGCCAAAAATTTGTGGACACCTGACCATTAAACTTATGTGTGCTTTTTGAACATCCCATTCCAGATTTAGGCCCCTTCACTTTGTTCACAGGGGCCTTGTCATTCTGGACCAGGTTTGGGCCTCTTAGTTCCAGTGGGAAATTGTAATGCTACAGCATACAAAGAAATCCTATACAATTCTGTGCTTCGCACTTAGTGGCAACAGTTTGAGGAAGAACCACATATGGGTGTGGTGGTCAGGTGTCCACAAACTTTTGGCCATATAGTGTATTTATATTTTATATATATATATATATATATATATATATATATATATATATATATATATATATATATATACACACACACACAGACTATATTTTTGCCATTTATTGTTTCTGATTATTTTCTTTATAATATATTTACAGTATAATATGTTTGATCAACAAGTGATGAAAAATACAATGGTTGTCTAATATCATCAATATTGTAAATTGAATATAACCAATTCCAGGATTTTATATAAAGCCATTGATGCTAATGCTGAGAACAGAGGCCCCATCTACAACTGCCGTGTGGAGATCTCAATCTTTTTCATCATCTATATCATCATCATTGCCTTCTTCATGATGAACATCTTTGTGGGCTTCGTCATCATCACGTTCCGTGAACAAGGAGAGGTGGAGTTCAAAAACTGCGAGTTGAACAAAAATCAAGTCAGTATGAATAAGAATAATACCAAGTCTTTAACATAAAATCATTTTTAAATACATATTAGAGCATTTCTAAAAATTGTTAATTCTTAATTGTATAGTTTGACCACATTGATGTGACATGTTCTCTGGATGCATGTAGAGTTGCAGTGTACCAGTATAATTTCTGTTCTCAGAGTCTTACTCTACTTTTTCTCTCTTCAGAGGCAGTGTGTATACTATGCTCTGAAAGCCCAACCTATAAAGATCTACATACCCAAAAACCCATCGCAGTTAAAGTTCTGGAGGATCATCAACTCCTCTCAGTTTGAATATATCATGTTTGTTCTCATTCTGCTCAATACACTTACTTTGGCTGTACAGGTGTGTATCACACACAGTCTTGTACATAGCATTATTTTAGCAGTATCTCATTCTTCTCAGGTTTACTCTATAGAGTGTAAATAGATATTCCTTCATGTACACCAGTTCACGTTTTTAAAACATTTTTGCTCTGTTTCTTCTCTGAAGAACACAGTGAGGTCTAGTTACAGTTACATGCAAACTCTTTACAATTTTTTTTGTGCCATCAGCACTATGAGCAGTCGAAGCTCTTCAACTTTGTCATGGACATCTTGAACATGATCTTCACCACGCTCTTCACTATTGAGATGATCATCAAACTGCTCGCTCTGCGGCCATATGTAAGACACATTTCACACTTTTGCACAGTTTGAAACACCTGTTTAATGGGTTCTCAAGGATTATTTTGAGTGCAAAAAAAATGCAGTGTTCCATTTTTTTTATAAACTCTTTCTCACTCTTTCACTCCTTAGCACTATTTTATAGATGCTTGGAATTCTTTTGATGCCCTGATAGTGGTGGGGAGTTTGGTTGACATCATGATTGCTGAGTTTAGTGTGAGTATATCTTTTTTATCATTAACAAAATGGCTTACAAATTGTGCATATTACAGCATTTGATATTAATATAAAAATTAATTCCCAGAATACTGGAGTCTTCTTTTACCTTTTCACCACACACAACGTGTGTTCTGTTTTGTCTCACACTTTTTCCATCTCTCTCTTTTTTGCATTATATTTCTGGAACCTTCTTATGCTCTCTCAGGGTGGTGGAGGTCATGGAGAGGTACATCAAGCGGCAAATTGCTACATAAAATTGTCTTAACCATCAGCATGTCCTAGTTATGTCTTAACCTGTGTTACTGTTTTAATCATAAACAACGCAGTATTAAAGCCAAGATAATTTTCTAAAATATTGTGTTATCACATAACAACATCAAAGGAGGTCTCAGTGTGTTATAACATATAACATATAGATAACATAACACATATATAAGTTAGTATTTTTAAGTGACTCATTCGTGACCTATAAATCTCTGTATCTTTCATAGGGTAAGGGGGATGGGGAAAATTCCAAGGTGTCCATCACTTTCTTTCGGCTCTTCCGAGTCATGCGATTGGTCAAACTACTCAGCAAAGGCGAGGGCATTCGCACGCTTCTCTGGACATTTGTGAAATCCTTACAGGTATGTTCTAAATGTAAATGTTCAAATGTTAACAGATAAAGATATGACTTAAAAATGCCCTTCAAATGTCCATCACTTTTCCAGAAGCTTAAAAAAAACCAAATTGTTGATGCTGCTAGCAGAATATCAGTCAGTGCACTGACTAAATTTGTTAACCTCATTATTTCCTCATCACTTTTTAATATTTACTCTCTTTCATCAGGCTTTGCCATATGTTGGTCTACTCATCGCTATGATCTTTTTCATTTATGGTGTAATTGGGATGCAGGTAGATCCATCTTTATCATCTCCTCTTTTCCTCCATGCATTCTGCTCATGCTCGCATTGATGTGTTTTCATACCTTGAACATTCCTTCTCCTCTGCCTTATTGACAGACGTTTGGGAAGATTGCTATAGATGACGACACAGAGCTCAATCGCAACAACAACTTCCAGACCTTTTTCATGGCAGTGCTCCTGCTCTTCAGGTGTCAGCACCACACAGTATTTTATAAATCTGCTGCATAAAAAGTAAAGTGACTTAACTTTTCTGGAATGTTTTACCATAATGACTGACAAACTGGCTGTCTGTTTTACTTAAGATGTGCAACAGGAGAGCAATGGCAAGAGATTATGCTGGCAGCACTGCCAGGCCGACGGTGTGACCCTGAGTCAGATTATGAGCCAGGGGAGGAGTACAGCTGTGGCAGCAATCTGTCCTACCTGTATTTCATCAGCTTCTTTGCTCTCTGTGCTTTCCTGGTAAGAAAGAAAGCGATATAGAGATATAGATAGGGAGCAAAAAGAGCAAGTGAGAGGAGCGCATGATAACTTGTTCTTGTATCTTTACCTTTTCAGATCATTAACTTGTTCATTGCTGTCATCATGGACAACTTTGAGTATCTGACCAGGGACTGGACCGTGCTGGGCACTCATCATTTGGATGAGTTTAAGAGAGTGTGGTCAGATTATGATCCTGAAGCCACGTAAGAGAAACCTTTTATCATAATCCACATAAAAATCTGCAATATGGACTGAAACTGATTATTATGCTTTGAAAATAAATACATACAAAAGTGAAGTTTAGTTTAGAAGTTTGTATACCTTGTGCCACAGGGGAAGAATCAAGCACTTAGAGGTTGTGACCATGTTGCGCCGAATTCAGCCTCCCCTTGGTTTTGGCAAACTCTGTCCTCACCGGGTTGCCTGTAGGGTAAGCAATGCTATATACAGTATAAAAACTACTGTATTGTATATTACAAAAGCTAGTTTTATTACCAGTGTAAGTGATGTTAAAAAGTGACAGTACAGAGACAGTCCACTGTCACAAATTTGTTTTGATAAACATTACTGAAGAAACCTTTGTGTACGCTCACATTGTGGTTGTCTCAGAGACCAAGCAAGCAGCTGACACACTCAGTCAGTCAACAGTATTTAACTCCCAGTGGAACACACATGGAGCTCCACTTAACTCAGCAATCCAATTAGACTCTCTCTCTCTCTCCTCTCCATCTCTTAATTCCTGCAGAGGCTGGTCACTATGAACGTGCCTCTTCATCCTGATGGTACTGTGTCTTTCAACGCGACCCTGTTTGCTCTTGTCAGATCTTCACTCAAGATTAAAACTGAAGGTCTGCATGCACAGCACAAATCATAGTAGTTAATATATACTCTAAAAGACCTCATTTAAGACACATGAGTAAAAACAAAGCACAGCTACAAATAAATAAGACCACATTAACATATAAATTGTTGACAAACACAAATTAAACACAAACACAGAAGGACTAAATCAGTGCAGAATAATTTTTCCATTAATAATTTAGCGGCTTAATTTAATTCTTGAATTGTTTTATCCGTAGGGCCAATTGACAAGGAGAATGAAGAATTGAGAGCCATTATTAAAAAGATCTGGAAGCGCACCAAGCCTAAACTCCTTGATGAGGTTATACCACCCCCTGCAGGTACCAATCTACATTATGCACTAGATGTCAGTTCAATATCTTCACCAAATTTCAAAGCCTCTTGAGTCTGGAGTTAGTGGCTTAAGTGATGCCACAAAAAGGCATCACGTGTGTTTAACATATGGTTTTTGCATATCATCTTAGCCTAATTCCTTACTTGTTTCTGTGTTTGTGTCTGTGTTATGTATTTTTTTAGGAGAGGAGGTGACTGCGGGAAAGTTCTATGCAAGTTTCCTCATCCAGGATTACTTCAAGAAGTACCGTAAGAGGAAGGAAAAAGAGAAAAAGAAGAAGGGCAAGGATAAGTCAGCTTCCCTTCAGGTGCACAGTTAGTCTATGTCTATTGGGTCTTGCATGTTGTTTGATAGACTATGGCTAGTTGACAAACTCTAATTCCCTGAGATTATAGCAAAGTATCAATTGAATTATATTATTGATATTATAGCAAAGTATCAATTGAATGTCAGCACCTTGCTTATATGAGAGTGCACTATGCTTCTAGTCCTTACAACTTGAGTCTGAATTTTACTTGCACTTACACTTTCTAATTATCACACTATTACTGGTTGCTTAAGGTTGATGCTGCATTCCACTCAGCTTCTTACTCCACTCTACTGTTTTCTCAGGCTGGGCTGAGAACTCTGCAGGATTTGGCTCCAGAGATGAGGCTAGCTATGGAAATGGAGGAGGGCCAGGAGGAGGTGTTCGAAGGTGATATGATAGAAGAGGAGGAGTTCTTCAGGGTAAGTTGCAATTAATAATTCTATAGCATATCGTATGTTCTCAGCAACTGATGCTTCATTGATACGGGCCATTTGTTTTAATTTAATAGCAATATTAGTATATTCTTTTATAAAAAAGTATATTCTTTTATCTCCATATCCCAATATCCTCCTGATAGCAGGTGCATGTACACAGTTGGGAGTGTAGACAACAGATGGAAGGAATAAGACAGGGACTCAAATTAGATTCATACCATTTTGACCTGAAAGTAACAAGGTAAAATAAACATGTAAAAAAAATGACTGTTTTTTGTAAAGCACCATGAATAAAAACACTTATTTCTTCTTGATACTTTCAGGTAAAATGGTCTGAACAGAATTTTTTATGTTCATTAAATAATTTCATTCAAACACATATTCACTTTCAGACAAACTATTGGACAAAGTGTTTCACAATGTACTCCATATACTGTATATGGTTAAAATCTCAATAATATCACCCTGAGAAGAGTCTCTTTATCTCCTTCCACTGCTACAGAGTGACAGTGTCTTCAGTGATGGTCATCTGACTCCATCCTTGTCCACCCCCGTGGGCACTCCATTGCCCCTGCAGTTTGAAGAGGTTAGCGTGAGCATCGAGCCCCCTCCTGGTGATACTCTGAGGCTAGAGGAGGCGCTGGAGGACTCTCGACCGGCCTCAGCACTCTCAGAGAATGAGGTGGTGCTTGAGCAGCCACACAGGCTGACTCCTCTGCCCAGAAGGTGGGCCACCAGTCACTCCAAACTCAGCTCATTGTGGGCTCTAAATTCCAGTTCAAGGCAAGCACAGTATTTATGGATTGTAAGAATAAGGAATGCAGCTGCAGTCAGATTAGAGACTAGTGTTCAAATTTAGACGCTGCTGAGTCGTACTGCTAAGCTTCATTTGCTTGCAAGTAAAGAAAATTACCCAAAATTGTAATGATGCTAATAATTGCTAATTAATAGTAATTATTGGAGAAACTACTAAGTTTCTATAATAATAATAGTGGTTTATTCATTATTAGTGACATGAGATTTTGGGTGATGGATTTATTTAAAGCTGTGATTTTGCCTGAGAGCTATAATGATGTATAGCAATTTTAGAATACAAAATCAATATTTTATTTGTATTTAATTTACAATACCTGGTAGTGTACAGCATGTGAAGGATTAAACATTTTCTGTCTCTCAGTGGCACTATCGCATTACAGCTTTAAGATATATTAAGGCAAAACCTGCTGCTCACCTGATTTAATGCACAAAAATTGTTATATCTTAAATAAATAAAATCTTTTATCTGCTGTATTCAGTACCTATACCACTATATTCATACAGGATGCCAGATAAGTACTATTTATATACGCTGTCATATAAAACAGACACAGAGTAACTTAAGATGCAGAAAATCATATGAATTTTCTGCTTAGCATGCAAGAAGGTGCACATGTACAACTGCTTTGCTTTGCTCTTGGCACTCTGCAAGGAAACGAGCAAACTGCTAGTTCTGATTACTCCTCTACTCTGAAAAGAAACCGCCCTGGTGGACTAGAATGAAAGGAAGTTGAAATGTTTCATATAGATTTTTCCCCATATGGCTACATTTTGCCACAGTAATATGGAAAGGATCCAGTATACATCAGTAATACTGTAGAGTAGTAATGTAAAGTTAGGAAGAATTGCAGAGGTACCACACAAAATTTCACAAAACAGGACCTTTTGGACAAAAGTATAGTGCTTCTGAGGCTGTAGGAGGTATACGTTTTGGGTTTACTGCTTTGTAAATTATTCCCTATATCTAGCTAGCTAGCTGAGTACACAACCCAAATGTCTTGATTGGTCATGTCAAGAGGATGGTTTTACTGATAAATTTTCTCAGCAAGACATGACCAATCAAGACATTTGAGTTGTTTACTTAGCTAGTAGCTGGATATAGGGAATAATTTATGAAGTAAGGTCAAAATGTATACCTCATAAAGCCTCAGAAGCTACGAAAACAACCCAGATGTCTTGATTGGTCATGTCTTGCTGAGAAAATGTTTTAGTAAAACCCTCCTCTTGTTTTTGAAGGTAATTAGGTCTCATTAATTTCAGATTTAAACATTAAACATTGCACATGTTAAAACATACTGAAAAATCAATGGAAATACCCCCATAGCTTTTTAAGCATGATTAAAATGCCACTGAAGGGGATAATCTTCCAATTTCCTAACTAATATTTTATTTCTTTTTTATGTCTTAAGTGTCCATCTAACATCTGCCTTTTAGGCCACCTGGCACTCAGTTACCACCTCCTCCGGATGAAAGGACGCAGAGTGCAGGAGGTGAAGGAGAAAGCACAGGGACAGGAGGAGGAGTAACAAGTGCTACTGAACAGAGTCAAGTCGACAAGGAAGACACTCAGAGCACAGTGTCACATGACAGGTGGGGAGAGCTGTCAGTCACAGACTGATGAATGAACTTTTACAAGAGGGGTAGTGATAAAGAAAGAAGATGGGATAAATATACTGAGAGGATAATGAGAGGGTTATGTATTCATCCATGATGAGCCTCCATTTCTATGATCAAGTAAGTCACTGTTTAGAGTGCTTTTTAAAGCTAAAAAAGAGATTCTTACCAGCACATAATGAATAGAACCCACTCACATGAGAGATGGAAAAATTAGATTCAGAAATAGATCTTTTTCATTCGTCTCTAGGGATTCGGGCTTTTTTCTTGAAATAGTTGGCCTTTTAAGAATGAATGAATGAATAACCTCTTTATGTAATTTTTGCACAGATGTGTGGCTATGTAGGCTGAGACTAAGCACACTGCCTTATGGCTCATCATGTAAAAGTGTTCTTAACTGTGTATGTTCTTAACTGTGATGAAGTAATGGAAGAAGTGCTCTTACCTAAACCAGAGTGTGTCTGAACACAATTAGCCACTTTGACAAGAAATAAGGGTCTTTTTCTCTCTGTTAGTCAAGTGTTTGAAATGAGATGGCTGAGGTTTTCTTCTGAGTGTGTTGAAGCTTAATGTGAAAGATGAGATATTTTATCTATACCTTTGTCATAAACAGACAGCAACATCTAGAAGCCCCTCCCTCAACACAGACTGTACCTCCTCCAGTCTCCAGTGGCAATAATGCAGAAGCGGCATCATTACAGCCAGGCAACGTTAACAGCAATGGTTACAAAGTTGCTGAAAACGGCTATAGTGGGAACACTTACTCTACTAGTAGCTACAATGCTTACCATTCAAATGGCTACAATGGCAATGTTTCACCTACAAATGGCTACAATGGCAATGTTTTGCCAACAAATGAATACAATGGCAACACTTCACATACAAATGGCTACAATGGCAACACCTCACATACAAATGGCTACAATGGCAACACTTCACATACAAATGAATACAATGGCAACACTTCACATACAAATGAATACAATGGCAACACTTCACATACAAATGGCTACAATGGAAGCACATACCCAGTAAATGGCTACAATGGAAATGGTTACCAAAGTAATGGTTACCACAGCAACGGTTACTCCAGCAATGGTTACAGTGCCAGTGGATACAGCAGCAATGGCTATGGTGGCAACAGACAAAACAGTAAAGGATATGCAACTCGAAGACGCTTCCTTCCTCCCACTCCTTCAGGTGAAGAAGCTCTTTACTTGGCCATATGGTGGATTTTTGTTATAAACTCTAATTGTGCATAAACACCCATACATGACTGTTTTACACTAAATTCTCCTTCCTCCCTCTGCTTTACTGTGTAAGGACGCAAGCCAAATTTCACTATCCAGTGTTTGAGGAGACAGGACAGCATTGATGACATCCCCATCCCTGGTACTTATCACCAGAACTCACCTCCCTGCAGAGCACGAGAGCAAGTAATGTTTCAGTTTATTTCTTTTTCTTGCATCCCTTCCTTATGTTTTAGCTTCTATCTGTGAGGACACGAGCTGCAAGAACAGGGGAATCAATGACAAACATTTCTGCTAATTATCATTACTGCACACTGAATTACCATTCATCAAAACAATACAGCACATGTACATTGTTGGCATTCTACCCTATTTCCAACTGAACTTTTATATGGGCATGTTTTTTTTTATCCAAGGTTTTTACTTGCATCTATTTTTTTAAATTAAATTATTATTATAAATTA
The DNA here is from genome assembly GCF_027358585.1 of Pangasianodon hypophthalmus. NCBI lineage: Eukaryota > Metazoa > Chordata > Actinopteri > Siluriformes > Pangasiidae > Pangasianodon > Pangasianodon hypophthalmus. The sequence goes on from NC_069717.1 coordinate 23,827,905, forward strand.
TTTTTATTCTATCATTTGTTGGACCATTTGCTTATGTCATCTGCTGCAATAAAAAAGACATCTGTATAGGAAGTACCCGTGTGTCCTCGCTCTGAATGCCTTCTCTCTGCTTAATTCCTTTGAATGCATTTAAGTGCACTATGTTTTGAGTGCACTACATTAGTGTGTTAAGTTAATTCATCATTGAATAGTAAACCAAAAGCCATTTCAAATCATAGCATTAATACTGTATATTGTAATATATTAATTAACATTAAACCCAAAACCTTTACAGACACAAAACAATTATGACTCTCGGCGCAGCAGCATGTCCTCAGCAGCCTCGTCATCCTCATGGGCGAACACTCAGACGCGGCCGGGCCGTGTGCTCTATGCTCCCCTCATCCTGGTGGACGAGGCAGGTGGAACTCAGACCATTTGGAGCGACACTAATGGTAGCACCAGCCTGCCAGCTGCAGCCCGTCCCGGGTGGCACGCAAACCAGGGTGTCTCTCTGTCCCAACGGCAGCAGGCATATGCTACTCTGAGGGTGCCGTCCCAGCAAGCCCCAGGCTACATGGAGAAAGGAAGTGCTGACAGCCTCGTAGAGTCGGTCAGTACAGCTGCACTCTCAGTCAATGTAACTGGAAGCACATGTAGTGCTTTACCTCACTCTTACCTCACTGCAATTAGTTTTTAATTCACTATACTACACATTTCACTGAACTAGCATGAACCATAGAATTTTCAATAAAATATATTATTATTTTACATTTGTAATGTTGACATCTAATAATAATTGACATTATTTCCTTAGATCCTAATATCTGAAGGCTTGGGCCTCTACGCCAAAGATCCCAAATTCGTAGACTTTACTAAGCGAGAGATCGCTGACGCATGCAACATGACCCTGGATGAGATGGAGACTGCCGCGACCGACTTGCTGAGTCGAGGTGCACCTGGGCAGCCAGTCAGACCCTTCGAGGAGGATCTGTCTGACGAAATGAACTGTGTGATATCATACTGAGGGTTCTCACTTTGAGAGAATGAAAGAGGAGAATAAAGACATATTAAAGAGATAAAGAGAGAGATAAACAAAGAAAGCAGTTTGGTGCCAGAATGGGTAAACTGCAAGGTGGCAGACTTTCTCTGTGCTACTTTTGCAGATTCACGATAGTGTATTGAGCTGTGCTTTTCTGACTTATTGAACATTATATGATTTTAGATGTGAGAAAGAAAGCAGCCTTTGACTGACATTCAACTATAAATGGACAAGTTCACAGTATTAGATAAATAACGATTTACCTGACAATATGGCACAATACAATTTAATAGATGTTATCAGAATAAACATATCTAATATACAGACCAATACCTGATCTGCTGACTATAAGCTTATCAAGGATACTGATATTACAGCTCTTAGTAATCCTAATGATCCTTTTTACCTTTATTCTGCTTATATGTTACAAGGATTTTTGTCTATTGTATTAGAAATGAATGCCCAGGAAAGCAGTATTAGCCTTATATTGTAATGATAGTTTAAAAAGAAATAGATTAAAATGTTGCATACTTTATAAATGTCTCTTTTGTTTTACAGAATGAGCTATTATTTATTATGCTCTGTTATTATGTTGATACTCCACAGTTTTATGTATGTGATAAATCATTCTACTCTTTTAAACTTCTTTTACCGTTTAATGCACATTGGTTTTTTTCTCCACAATCAATCCAAGGCATTTTATTCTAACCCTTTTTACCCTTTACTTATTTTTGACTCCAAACCTGGTTGCCTCTGCCAGGAGGTCCAGACATGGCCATCAATCTTTTAACAATTATGACCCCAATCCTAATCAACACAGAAACTGTTTCAGTGTTTTGCAATGATCATCTCATTGTCTGTATTTGAATAATATTAAAAATCTGTAGTCTGAATTAAAGATGGCAGTTCACATATTCTGCTTCAAATGTTGTGTATGGAGGAGGGTCCAAGATCCTCTACAACAGTCTGCATCCTTGTTAGGAATACATTAAGAGGCTCAGTGCCGTCATTCTGTAATAATGCTAAATAATGCTGAAACCAATGTTTTTCAGAAAAATGCATTCCAAAGAAAAGCTTTGTGATTTTTGGATGCATTGCTCTAAAATAAACATATATCATATACTTCTCTTTTATTTAAGCCCCAAATTTTACTCATTGCATGTGTTCATTCGATACTGTTTTGCTTATTCTCATCACAGGTGCCAATAATTCTGGAATGCATATACATATTGTATATGACATTTTTATTGCAAGATACATTAGCCATTACATAATTCATACAGAAACGCATTGTTTCTATGCAAGAAAAAACTAATCAGTATTTCATTATTATGAGAAAACGTCATTGCTATGAGAAAACAACTTAGGAGAAAAGCATCTTGTTACTACAAGAAAACATCTCGTTTTCTTGTAGTAAGAAGATACATTCTCGCACTGTTCTTGTAATTATGAGACGTTTTCTTGTAGTAACAAGATGCATTTCTCGTAATAAGATTTTTTCTTGTAGAAACAAGATGCGTTTCTCGTAATAACGAGATTTTTTCTTGTAGAAACAAGATGCATTTCTCGTAATAATGATGTTTTCTTGTAGTAAGAAGATGCATTCTCACACTTTTCTTGTAATTATGAGATGCGTTCTTGTACTAAAAAGACATTTTCTTGTAATAACGAGAAGTTTTAGTAGTAAGAAGATGCATTCTTATGCTTTTCTCATAATTAACGAGATGTTTTCTTGTAGAAACAAGATGCATTTCTCTAATAACAAGATGTTTTCTCGTTTATTTTATTTATTTATTTATTTATTTTTTGCGTTTCAGCAATCTGCTTCCATAAATTCACTATCATACTACAAAATATTTATTTATTTATTTACTTTGAAGGTACTAGGATATTTTAACCCATCTATAAGATGCTTTATAAAACCAAGTGCAGATAACACATAACGCGCTGTCTGTGGTGCAGCATCCTCTCACACATGGACACACTGATGCTTGGCACTGCGCCATGCGTGGGCTCCTCCTCAAATCACATCTCCACGCGTTGTTTACTATGTAGTACGGTAATATGCGGTTTGGGACGCAGCCCGTCTGTCTCTGCGTCGGCTGTTCGGCACAGCGTGCATCCCTCCCTCCGCTGCGCTCCTGATCCTCTTATCCACTGAAGAAGCGGATAAAGATGGATGTAGTCAACCAGGTAGGCTTTCCAACTGCACCTTAATGAATTACAATCCAACAATGTTTTGCATTGATTTGTAGTGTGGAATTGGATTGAAAATAGTGCTGGCTGCGCATAAGGGACGTTTTAAGGGCATTTCAGGGGAAATAGGAAAAGATATTTACAATGCACTGATCCTGAAGAGCTCTGGTATGACTGTCGTGTTTGTCATTGCAGGATGTCGCGCGCACAAAAAAAATAAATAATAAATTTTAAAAAATCCTGCGTCGATAAGCGGTAATGAGTGTGTATGTAAAACAGTGATGGTGCACACTGCTTTTGCACAATGCATAATTTGTGTTGATGTTTTGACCGCAGATTTTATCTGCCTGGCTACAGCAGACTGTTGGTGTTGTCAAAAATAGCCTGGCCAGGACTCCATCCGCAGCATTTCTGCGCCACCTTGACGTTTTATCCTAAAGAGCACATGTATATCCCACCTTATATCCTACCAGAATGGCGCAATGATGCTTTCAGATACCAAAAACTGATATATAGCAATATTATTTTTGGAAATGGCCAAAAAGAGGTACGTGCCAAAACGCATACTGCGTACTAAAGCGTGTAGTATTCTGACGTATCTAATTTGCATAATATGTAAATCAAAATAATATGCAAAACGATGTGATTTTATTGGCTGAGACTGCTGTACAGGTGAGAGTGCTCAGTTCTACCTTCAGATAGATAGATAGATAGATAGATAGATGGATGGATTAAACAGGGTCGGCACATTACAGTACAATGCCAGTACAATGACAGTACAATGTTCTGACTGCATTGCTGCATTCTCTCATACATAGACACTAAACCTGCACCTAACACACCTCAACTCGCATCCATCTGTAAGCATTGTTTTGCTGCAGCCAGCAATTGTTGGCCTTTTGCACTCTCCCAGAGGAATAGTTCAGATAAGCAGCTTTGCCTAAGTCTAATGCTTAGGATGTGTCTGCTCTCTGCTGCACTCTAATGTCCTGTTGTCCTGTTGCTAGGCCAGAATCCCTGTCTAGTTCCCAAGCTGCATTCTGCATAATGACACACTACAGTTAATACTGTTATTATGGTAGGAGGTATTCTGAGGAGCAATAATATGCAGTTTGGGATGTAGCCCTGGTCTTAGAGTAAGCTGCAGAGAGCAGTATAGATTCAGCACAAAAATGCCTCATGGGTGTATGTATTTTGCTCATTTTGACATAAATATGTATGTGTTTTATACATAGGATCTGTATTACATAACGTCTGAAATGTACATGACCAGAAATGCAGTGTTTCTGGATAGAATGTAAGTATGTTGTGTGTGTGTTTTTGTACAGTTGGTCGCCACTGGGCAGTTCACTGTCATCAAACAGCCTTTAGGATTCATAAAGATCCTACAATGGGTGAGTGAATGATTTCCTGTCACCATAGAAAAACATAAATCTTACTAAATATAGGAAGTCATCCTTAGGACTATAGACAAGTCAGGCAAACTTTTTATATATATAATAAAAAATGTTATATATAATGTATGTATAATATGCATTATAAATATATATACATTATATATTATATATATAATGTAATACAATAAAAAGAATGCTTATTGATTGTTGTAGCTTTAGTATATTATATTATATGTTTAAGATGTACAGTAAGTATGCTTTAGCCAAGTTTACATCTTTTTACAGGATATTTTTACAGAATGTGAAATCATTTGAAAATGTAATCTTACTCATCATGACAGACTTGGTGCCACTTCACATTACATGCCGCAGATTTCCACTTCAGCGCCATCAAAAACCATCAGTCGAATGTCATTTGAATAGCATGAATGAGATGAATGCGCATGACAAAGCAATTAATAGGCCATTATGCATAAAATAACAAATTAATAATAATGTGCAGCCATCCGAATATTATTATTATATTATTATTATTATTATTATTATTATTATAATATCCATAATATATGACAAAGTAAACCTCAGCCCAGTGATCAGGAGTCTGAAACAAGCTATACTTGTTTATATTTGTTCATGGCATTTTAACTGCTTCGCTGTTTTGCATTGTTATGTTAGGAATATAACATTGGGGAGAGTGTTATAGGAAAATAATCAGCGGCAGTGGTGGAGTTACTGTTACTGTAACTATTAGAACAGTATTAGAATAAATGCATCAGTTTAAACCTTGCAGCCAGCACTACTGTCAGAGCTGCTGTTACAGAAAATTAATCAACACCTTTGGAATCGGTATTGGGAATTCGACAGCACTGCTAAGTTTAATGATCATCTGGCTCTGCTTTATGCTGCTTACACAGCTACTTCCTAAAGAAATGCTTAATTTGACACAGAATATTGATTTAAATGACCAGCTTTCAATAAGAATCCTACAACATAGAGATCTGCATAATAAAGTCAGCACTAGCTGCCTTTAGCTACAGTAGCAATGTATGGCCATGTTTAGAGTTTAGGAATGTCACATGATTTTGACTTTGGATTTAAGCCCATTTGTTTTGTGTGATATGATATCGGCTCGAGTGAGGAGCAGTATTAAGTCCAGCGCCACAGTCTGACAGTTTGATGTAACCACAGATTGTCACTTTACATAAATACAATCAAAAATCTGTGGAATGTCTTTGCCTTTAAATATAAAAATATGACAAATCCCAGCACCGTCACTGAGCCACTATTAGGACTTTAAGCAAGGCTGTTAACAACTCAGCCGCACCAGAGCATCTTTTCTACCTCACTTGTAAGTTGTTTTAATCATCCAGCAAGCATGCTCTATATTTAGGAATGACGTAGAAGGTCAGATAAATGTTGGTGGTCTGCTAGGCTTTAATTATTAATCCCAACACTGATTGTGAGAACGCTTGCTGTGTGTGCATTTGTGTGAGTGTGTGTGTGGGTGTGTGTGGCTGCACAACATGAGTATGCAGGTTTGGGTATAAGGAGAAATCGGTGACTCATTCAGGCTTAAAAATAACTGTGTTTAGGGAAAGCTATTTTTAGGATTTTAACAAATGATGCACCTGCACATGATAAAGATCTCGTTTGTGATTTAGGAAATAAACAGTTGAGTCCAGATATAAGATGTTTTTTTGGTTTTGTTTTCTTAATGTCGATTTAATTTCTATATTATTTAGTGTTTCTATATAAAATGAATTTTCAAAGCGTGTATTTTATTTTAAATCTTTGCTTCTGCATTAAGTCTGTTATGTGACTCAACATTACTGTTAAGGTCAATAACACTGATCATACACATGGTTAAAAGCTGTTGATAGTTCAGGGTTAGTATGAAGGTTTTCATTGTTTATTAGTGACAAAACATGTATGGGAAAGTGTGAGATATGCCATCTGCCTTGTCTCTATGGAAACTATAAAGTCTAGAGTCTGTCACCATGGCATCCAGTCGTCCTCAGATTCTTGGTTTTTTTGTTCCTCAGTGGTGGAAAGAGTCCAGAACATGCTGAATTGAGTAAAAGCACTGCTTTAGGACAAAATGTCTCTTATTAAGTGACCTTCTTTGGCTGCGAGGTAAAGTTACCATGTATTTCAGATAAATTACATAAAACTAAGTAGACCTACCATATCTAAGGAATATGCATTTTTTAAAGACTGATTTTAACAAACCTTTTTAAAAACATTTAACAGACATTAGCTGGCTAGCTACTGTAACTTAGGCGAATGGTGTCTTCAGTAGCTTGCTACGTTTCTAGCTACATAGTTAGCTATCTAGGCAAGATGCCTCTTACACTTTACCCTGATTGTTAACTATAAGCTGTAGGTAATCACGACCAAACATGGAAGTAACATGTTAAGTTTAATACAGAGCTTTCATATTGTAAACCATCAAAAGATCTGGCTAGCTAGTGTAGCTCACTCAGCTAGCTAATGGCTTACTTGTACATGTTTCCACAGGTTGAATGTTGAGCTGTGAAATGCTGATTTCGCCACAAGTTTTCGCTCGCATAATTTGCAGATAATTTTCACATTGTTTCCTTTAAAGCATTTAAAACTAAAATCTGACTCTGTCTCAGACATTGCGGCTGCTAAGCGTTTGGCGCCTGGAGTTAGGACTTTCCTCAGGAAACTGCTTTATTTTGATTGAATCTAGAAATCAACTTATGTAAAATATGCACACACTGCCTTTTAATTGAGTTACAGTCTTCTGGGGTTAAATGCATTTTTTAAAAAACTCTGTAACAGTGATAAAAAATAAACGTAATGACGTTGAATATTTTACTTTATTTGAAAACTCAAGTAAAAGTACTATGATGTAATTATACTCAAAAAATGTTGTTACAGTGAATCATGTACTCAAGTACTGTCTCAAGAGTACATTCAGCTTGTTACAATCCAGCTCTGCTTTTTATATATTTGTCTTTATGATACATGGTATTGATTCTGTACATTCCATACGCTTGTCAAACTGCATTGATGTTAAATTTTAATTAATGTGTAGCTGAAATACCAATAATTAACTGGATGGTCAGGCTCCGCTGGCATTCGAGCTGTCTAATTGTCTATCCTGTCTAATTATTCATCTTTTAGCCAGTAATTATCTACTCAAATTAGGCAAAGATTATAGTCTATACAAGCTGGCTAAAAGACTTGGCTCGGTTCTGGAGTAATCATCATGATCTTGCTTCACTCCTGTCACATATGAAGCCAAACACGGTCTAAGCAATGGCAAAAGCCATAATTGTGGAACTGAAAATCATATTATATAATGAATTGCACAATGGAGATGCCATTTAATAAGATTAAACCAAAAGTGTGTAGATGTTGTTTATATTGGGCTAACTATGAGTCTGCCCTACAAAAAGCACATGAAATGAACAATCAGTTCTTAGATAATGTCCAATAGAATTTTGTTCACATTTATTTATTTGGCATGAGATTTTATCTAAGGCAAATTCTGTGTGAGACTTAATCTCTATACACCAGATCTGTAGTGTTTGGCAGGTTTCTCTGGACTGAGAAAAGAACAGGAACCATTTACTGGAAACTGACTTATAATGAAACTCAATCACAATGAAACCTACACATAATGGAAGCCTTAGGGCAGTTGTTTAATTCTGACAATAAACCCTTGACACTTTATCAGTAAAGGCCTTAGAATGAGACAGAAAGGGTTTGTAAGGTTATCTGTGGCATCTGTTTTTAGTTTGAGCTACATTCACTCTAGCAGTAACACATAACCATAAATCCTTCCCTCTGATAAAGTAGTTCCATCTCTGAAAGGACAAATTACACAGATTTAGAACTGATCTCATGAAAATGGTTATTGACAGCCCCTACGAGTGCTTGGGGCTATTTTTTTCCTCAGTGCAGGGACATGTGATGGAATTCTTGTCCCTTGTAATCACACATATTCTACATATGCTGATGGTAGAAACTAGGATAAAAATGCTGGAGTATTCGTAACAACCGGTAAGCTTCTGATATTGCATTTATTGGTATTTTTTTCTAAAATTATTGTCTGATCTAAAGATCTAAATGAACTGTGATTATTTCAGCTAGATGGACTCAAGCATCTGAACACAGGTTATATATTCCCTCCTCATTTATGCTCCTTGGTGTGTTATTCTCACCTTCCTCCACACTTTCGTATTCTCTCGTTCTCCTCCACCACCGCCACAACTACAATCACTTGAAACTGTTAATGGCCTGATTGTAATTCCAAGTCAAGCTCGGTTAGTTAGGCTTGATGGAAGGCAAACTAAACTGCTTTGGACTTTTCCTTTTCCTTTGTGTGTAGTGTGTGACAGGAATGTGTGTGGTGAGAGAGAACATGATTAGACGTGTGTTCACACTGTGTGTGTAATGCCAGTGTAAGACCTGTGTGTGTGTGTGTGTGTGTGGTTAGCACAGTGTGTTCAGCGACAGATGGTGAAGCACCTCGGAGAGTTTAATAGTCAGATTTTCCATTCAGTTGAATAAGGGAAAGGAAGGAGGAGCAGCAAAAATATTGTGACTGACTAATCTCTCAGTGTGTATTGGGGAAAAGCAGGCACTTCATTCCGTCTCAAAAAAAAAAGGATTAATATTACAGTTTAATGTTGGGCAGCAGGGTGCTTACAAATATCAGTTTAACTACATCTCCCAGTTACGAGGTGCTTGTGTTGCCATTTTTTTCCCTCTAACTGTATTCCCGATATGTAACTTTGTTATTTTAATGGAATATGTTATTGAATGAATCAGAATTCACCCCTCTGTACCTTTTCAAAGTCACATGCACACATAATCCTAAAGCGTGGGGAAGCATTTTGTGTGTATTTACATGAAAATTGTCCATATTCCTAATAAATCAATTTTACACTGAGATTTTATTAAATCAAGGGAGTGTCTCGAAATGCTGACTTTATTATTATCACAGTAATATTGGTTTCATGCACAATAACATGAAAATATCTGTGAAAAGATTTACCTTATGTACAGAACCCACACTCATGTTTATACTCTTTTACATCCAGTAAAATATTCTATTTTAAAGAAGAAGTGTTCACAAAGTGGTTTACATTATTGTAATTTTTTTTCATTGATTAATTCACCTCTCTCTCTTTTCTCTTCCAGTTTTTCGCCATCTTTGCTTTCTCCACCTGTGGCTCTTACTCCGGAGTCTTCCGCATGAGTGTGGAGTGTAAGAACCGCTCGCAGAGTGACCTGGACATCGATGTCGAGTTCTCCTACCCGTTCAGGTCAGGGTTATGGCACCATTAATAGCTTTTTCACTCAGTCACAGTAATTATTAATGAATGAATTAATTATTATTGATATTCTGCTGGTGGATGGATCATTCTGCTTGTTTCATTTGGTTTTCATATAGCACCATAAGTCAGTATGAAATAATGTTGTTGGATATCGTGATGCTCCATTAGGTTTCATTTAATAAGTGAGAGAAACAGAACGAAGGAAAATATACAGTCCCCAAATGTTTGAAAGCAGCACTGATAAACTGACTATGAATCCTATAGGACAGATTTACACAGAGCCCTCGATACACAAAATAACTAAAATGCTGTGTTAGTTAATTTGATTGCAGGAGGTAATGTGCAAATTTCCTGAGGAAATTCCAAAGATTATAGTCAGCGTCCATAGCAGGGGTCACAGCAAGAGGAAACTCAGAGGACCTTGCTATCCACCCTCTTCCGCATACATAAGCTTTATAACAGATACTATGATAATAAGATAATATGAAATGCACCAAGTAGTTACCAACCATATGCAATATGTATATGCACCCAATACTTGCATATGGATGGTAACTACTTGGTGCATTTCATATTATCTGTATCTCTTATAAATTAGGATTGTATGTTTGTTTATTGTAAATTAAGCATTATCTTGCTCCCAGTACTCTTTCAAAAGAGACCTGCAAATGAAGTATAACCTAATCCATGCATAATGGTAAACAGATGAGGTTGAAGGGTCTTGCTCAAGGACCCAACAGTGGCTTTCTTGAGCTCACGTCCTCCTGGTCATGAACACAGAACCTTAACCTCTGTGGGATGTACTGCTTAATCACACACATGCCTACACACAGTCAGTGAAGAGCCTCAGTCCTAAACCTAGTCCATAAACATGGGCTCCACCTGCTTTAGACACTACACAGCAGAATAAACAGTAAGAACACACACAGCCATACATGCCAACACATTCACTCTTTCTATGTACAAATAGACTCCATCAAGTGTGGTTCGATGCACCCACGTGTAAAGGTCCCGAGCCGGAGCGGCTGTTCCTCGAAGGTGACTACGCCTCCTCGGCTGAATTCTTCGTCACTGTCGGTGTTTTCTCCTTCCTCTACTCTATGGCAGCTCTGTCCATCTACGTCTTCCTCCTTGAGAAATACCGCGAGGGAAACCGTGGCGCACAGGCTGTAAGCGTTCTCATACTGATTGCTATACACTATTTATCATATTAATGTAGTAATATTTCCATCAAGTGGATGAAAATGGTGCTGGCTATAGAAAATCTAGGAAATTTACTTTGTTTTTATTAGTTATGAACTGAGCAGTAAAAGCAAGGATGCCCCATGATCTAAAGCAATACTGCCCATACTTTCAACTCAAATCTCAGTATCTTCCTGGAGTCAGTATTGCAATTCAGGCTGATTGATTTTAATAGAAGCTACTATAGTGTCCAATGCAGTGGTTAAATTTTATCAAAAACTAATACAGAGCTTCAGAGCAGCCTGCCCATTAGGCAGTATGGGTCACTGGCTTGATAAAGGGGCCTCATTATGGTGCTTTTTTTATTTACTCTTTCTTGCCAATGTTACCACTTTGGTGAAAGATGAGTAACTTTGAGAGAAATGGGGAGTAACTGAACAAGTTAATGTAAATGAGTTTTGCACTCTATCATTATCTATATTAAATGTAATCTAAAAGTTAATATCAGCCTCAGCACTCTGCCCATGGGCTATGGAGCATCTGTTATGTTTTGTACACTTTTCTGGCAATAACCTTCAGAATCTCACTAGCTCTGTGTACTGTTGTGTGCTGGTTTTCAGTGGCAAAACAAACATTTGAACACTGTGACACATGGAATCCCTTCTTCAAAAGTTACTAGTGTTGTGTAAACAAGGTAATATGTTTGTTGACATGCTATAGGAACAGGTCAGTGGATGGTTATCTGCCCTGTCATTCATATGGCCTCTTTCTTGACTGCGTTTAATGACAAAAAGTAAGTAACTCTCTAGAAAAGCAAGTGGTCAGGCACAGAAGACTATCTAAGCGTGACCAAGCTAGCTAGTTAAGCTACCTATATTGGTGCTTGATAGCTTGCTAATCCAGGTACCATTCGTACTTCACATGAGCTTGACTCTGAGAAGCCAAAATTTTGGTTTGTATTTGTTTCTTTCATAATTAGCCATCTAAATGTAATGGTTAAATGTCCTCCCTTGTTAATTGCATGGTGATTTGGAGTCTTCAGCTGTTTTGGACAATTGACAATTGACAAAACCTATTGACAATAAAATACATTTTAAAAATTAAATAAGTGGCATGGGTATAGCTTCTAGCTAGAAAATACAAACTACAATACACTGCACAGTGCAATATTGTGTATGACCATGGCAAACATGTTGTAAGAGAACCACATTTCCAAAACATTTCTAAAGACAGCGTGGTGAGTATTTGGTATAGATGGTGTTATCTGATAGTATAGATGATGTTATCTGATCTGTTTGGCTCTTCCTCAGGATTTTGTGGTGACAGCTATTTTCGCCTTCTTTTGGTTGGTGAGCTCAGCAGCATGGGCTAAAGGCCTCTCAGATGTTAAGGAAGCCACTGACCCTGATGAGGTCATCAAGCTCATACCGGCCTGTCGGCATGAGGAGAACAACTGCAAAGAAGTGCACGAGCCCATTGTGTCTGGCCTAAACACGTCTGTGGTTAGTGCTCTATTTTCAGTTGTATATCTTTATTTGTTTACAGTTTGTTTTAACTTTTGATACTTAGATGGGTTGATGGATGAGTGGTTGGGATGGATGGATGGCTAGATCGATGGATGAGTGTTTGGATGCATGTGTAGATGAATGGATAGATGATATTTGGTGAAATGGCTGGTAAGATGGGTTGATGGTTGAGTGGTTGGGATGGATGGATGCATGTGTGGATGGATAGTTGGTTGGGATGGATGGATGAATTGGTGGTGATATGGATGGATGGTTGGAATGGATGGATGGAAGGTTGGAAATGATGGATGGATGAATGGTTAAATGGATAGATGGATGAATAATCAGTCATTTTGCTCCCACTGTCCTGCAGGCATTTGGGTTCTGTAACCTGGTGCTATGGGCAGGGAACCTCTGGTTTGTGTTTAAGGAGACCGGCTGGCTCGGTGCTTTTGCTGGTACCTATCCGCCCTCGGGAGGAAAACAGCCAGCACCAGACTCCTATGGCCAGGGTGAGTGAATAAACTGAACACACACAGAAAACACACACAATTTTCATGGTTATAATAGGTTTTAATTATCCTTTTAATGATTGAGAGTACAGGACACCCTGCACATAAGTGGAGTATCAGGGTCAGGGTTAGATCATTGTGGATGCAAGGGTGAAATGTAGGGGGTCAAAATGCAGCATATGATCCTCATAAGTAGGGATTAGGTGTAACGGCAGGTTATACAATACAGGTTACTTTACATAACATCCTGTGTGGCCTGCACACGATCATTGTGAAAGATCCAAAACTTTCTGTTTTGTTATCATGAAAATTTCTGTTTCTGTAATCACTGCCTACTTCTCTGGTAGCGGGTTACGGTCAGGACCCATATGCTGGCTCTCAGGGTGGGTATCAACCCGACTACGGGCAACAAGCAGGCGGATACGAGGGAGGAAGCTACAACCAGGGAGGATATGATCAGGGTGGACCGACCTCCTTCTCTAATGAAATATGAGTAAATTCACACAGCACAGCAGCTCTGCACAGGTGAGTGGACACTGACAAGGGACAAGGGGCTAAAGTTTGCATTTGTCTTTCTGTCATATTCCAACTTTCATGTAACTGCCTAAACTGCTTTATTACAGTTTATGATGTTATCATGATATTGTGGTGAGCAGCCTTTGCCTTCAAAATTCTTTTCAGTAGTAGCATATTGTGCACATTGCAATTTTACTTGCAGTGTTTGTTAGCTTGACGTTATCTAGTGAGCTTATAATCATGGGGGAACCCCAGGTTATTTCCTTGGCCCTCCATTTTTCATAAGCTTGACAAACATGAACAACAGTAACCAACAGTAACCAGGTGTTGGTAGGGCTTTGCATTAGTCACTTAGAAAAACTGTTCTGCCCACCATGTTTTTCACAAATTCATGTCTAGTGAAATGACTTCTGTGACTGAGCAGGGTACATTCCTATGTTGGCAGTCTTTTTTTTTTTTTTTTTTAAAGAATAGTCTTGTTACTATGTGTTTAGTGTTATTAATATATCTTACTTAATATCTGTGTGTTTGCATGACCTGTCATTTCTACCTGCAGAGCACAGAAGAAGGCGGTTACATAACCAAGGAAAAGGGAGCCTGCCTATTACCCATTTCCCACACTCCTCTGTTACCCTGTATGAACAACGTGTGTACAGTCTAAGGGAGGGAGGGAGGGAGGAAGGGAGGGGAGGGTACATGTGGGAATTTGGGACAGGGATGTTCATCATATCAAGTGGGAAATGTGCTTGTCTAGGAGAAAGAACTAAACACACTTTTTTTTTCTTGTTTTGAATTCTCTGCAAGAGACATTTAGGGAATGTCTATTTTATTAAAGACCTGAGTACACTATCAAAAAAAAACAAAATCAGTTATAATACATACATATATATATGGAAATGACATTGGTTTGAATGAATTATAGAAATGTTAAAGTACCCCTGAACTTACAATTGTAAACCGTTAAAAAAAAAATACTGTGTAGAATAATAAGTTGTTTAAGATATTTTATTCAATGCCCATAGAAACACTAAATAGCACTGGAACATCTGAACACCATTTCCTCTCAATAAATATACATAAATATGCATGCTGGAAAACAATCCTGTATCCTTCTGCCATTTCAAATAGCTAGCTAGCTAGTTAACATCTTTTTAACTAGCTCACATGTGACATAGGTAGACGTCATAGGTGAGTGGGATTTCAGTATCCGAGGCCCGATATACATTTGTCATATTCTCAGTAGCCAAACCTGTTGAAATACACTGAAACAAACACAGTTGTGTATATCACTAACATTAGTTAAGTAGAGTTTAGCTAATGTTGTGCTAAATGACTAGCTAGCATGGGGGCTCTGTTACTAAAATCTACCACTAATTAATAATTTGCATATTAAGCACAATCAGTTCAAGCCATTGAACATATTTCATCTTATTTATCACCAACTGATCACGTGCGTAATCCTCCATGAAGTTCACGGTAAAATTCAGGGGTACTTTAAACATCAGTGTATTTAAGTGTGCTGTGTAAATATTTATGATGAAATATATATATATATATATATATATTTAAATAGATCTATATGGTGGATAAATGCTCAGATGAATGGTTGTAGTACGACAACAGAAGGATTCAGCTTTGTTGATGTGTGTTTAGGAGCACAATATTACATCCGTTTTTTTGTTTTCTTACCTTGTGTTGAATTTAACCTGCCTCTGTGTTGTTTGTTGAAACTACATTATTCAAAAAATTGTGTTCGAGTGCTGATGAATGTGTGATTTTGTTTCTTTTTTTTTTAATTTAATTTATAAAATAAATGTAGAACTGCAGAGGAAGAGGTGAAGTTCCACAGGAGTGAGGAGAGAGAAAAAGAGCAAAACCCTTACAAAAAAACGTACATTCATACAGACTGTTGAACATTATATAATATACAGTATAGTTATAGTTCGTTATAGTTTATGTAGTTTATAAAGTCTGTATTTGGCAGATGTGACATAATGATGTTTAGGATGCCACCATGTTAGCACAAAAAATCTGTTCATCTGTTGAGAAGGTAAACGCTTTCATATGCCATCAAAACTCTGAATGAAACAGATCTATGAGTTCTAACGGCCTTCCCTCTGTCTGTACTCTACCACTAGAAAAAAAGGCAATAATCCCCTGATGATATCTAAAACCCAAAGGTTTGCACTCATTATGTTTAGTCTTTTAAGACTTTTTTAAAAGCTCTCTCTAAGGGCTACCTAAACAAACCCTTAATTTGTCTCATCTTAAGGTTTTATGTGCAAACATAGGGAGGCTGATCCTTTAAACAGGCCAGAAATAAGTGATTATTGAATGTTGGGGAAAGACATTTGCATGGTACTCATTACGGTGCTATTGAGCAATGTGAGGAACTCTGTGTTCACAATGTATACTATCCAGTGTTATGACTACTTTTAAGTTGAAACAGGCATTTATGAGTCTGGATCTCCTTTTTCCTCTATGTTCCTTCCTCCCTCCTTTCTCTCTCTCACCCTGTGTATATCCTTCATGTTTAATAAAGTGTTGTCAGTAGTAACTACCTGTGGCTGTGCTGGCGGTGGTTTTTGATGGACCTCGGTTATCCACTTTCTTACATATGCAGTTATGTTTAACTCTGAACAAATTTTATTCACTGTTCACAATAATATGTTACATTCACAGAGCAGGGAGTAAAAAAATGTAGGCATCCTCTATGTCTTAGTTAATAAATGTAGGCCTAAGACAGACGTTTTTGTAAACCCTTTCTCACAGTACACTGGCATTCCACTCAATCGACTGATCAGACATTTTCAATCAGTGTAAACAAATGAATAATTTTATTGCCGCAAGTCTGTTATAAGATTAGTCAGGACACTGTTGGGTTTCTGTGTGTAGAGTAACGTTACTCTGTATTTAGCCACTGGTGAGCAGGGCATTGGGAAAGGGGAGGGGTGTGACAATTCACACCTCTCCACAATAACATTGGTTCAGAGATAAAACGTACAGAACAGCTAAAGCTTTTTTGTTAGGAAAACACCGTATACATCTGCCACAATAACAGTATAAAATTTAAACCTAGTAGGCTAGGTAAAAAAAGAGAAATACTTATGAAAAACAGCAAATTCTTAAAGGCCTGAGTGTCTACTTTCATATGAGCCATTAACCACTACTGTGAAGTGTGACCTCAAATAAATTCAATGCTGAACGAATGCAAAACAGGCGGAAATTTACCGTAAGATTTACCGGAATACTGGAAATTTTTTGGCCTGTCGTAAAAGGAGTTAAAAATCGAACACCAAACTGCTAAACACTGATCTAACACCATTACTGAGCTTGAGTACTTTGCTTTGTGAGATGCATTGCAGTTGCAATAAACATCAATTTAGAAAGTCAGTATGGGTTTCCTCTGGGTTTTCTGGTTTCCTCCCACCTATGAAACATATAGGTGGGCTGGTTACATTACATTGTCCCTAGATGTGAATGAGTGTATGAAAATGAGTGTTTGTGTGTGGTGTATCATAGACACGCCATCCAGGGTGTATTCCCACCTCACTCCCTGCGTTCCCGGGATAGACTCCAGATCCACCCTAACATAGACAAAGCGGATACTGAAAATGAATGAATGAATGAATGAATGAATATAGGTATAGAAACATATAAACATTACAAATTGTATCTTTAAAAAAAAACATAACCCATGTGGGTGCATTTTGCTACATGACCACAAGAGGGAGATATTATGCTAGTGGCACATAACTGGCTGTTTCCATTTTCCAGCTGTTTGCAGAATTTCCATACATCCCAGTCATATGTACAGTATGTACAGTATTTATTTTATCTGCCAAATCAATCATCATGTTAGAGAGACGTTTTTTTCCTTCTGGAACTAATATATCTTTTAGACACTGGCCTGCACACAATGTCCAATATTAAAACTATTCTTTTTAAAACCATGGAAATAGCACTAAACTATAGACAACAATGTCGAGCTTCAGGCAGTTCATTCTTAAAAGACTGTTTCCTTTTTTCACAGAAATATTGCACCTCGGCTGTGTTGAACCCATTTCCCGTGCTGGTCGTTTTGTGTACATCCTGTTGCCAAAACAGATGAAAAAGAGGGCAACATACCCACAAAACACATACAAACCGACATTATGATGTGCAACCGAAACAGCATACCAGCGTGAAAACAGAGGTCTTGGCAACAACGTCCCAAACACTGACCAAAAACAAGCCCCAAACATTAGTCACATCTGTCACATCTGTCGCCCCTGCTCATGGGCAAAGTCAGAAGGTCTTCTGAGCAAACCCTCCGACAAAAAGAGAGAGAGAGAGAGTGAGAGAGAGTGAGAGAGAAGTGAAAGCCAACGCCCAGTTTTTTCTCTGTGCCACAGAAGGAAAGATTGTGTTGGCTGTGAGATATTCAGACGTCTGTGCTTCTCACCCTCCTACTTCTGATTACTTCTCCTTGGGTTCACTTCACTCCAGAGTTTCTCGTCGTTTAGCTTCTTAAGCGTTTATTTTTCCCTGTTGGGTTGCATATATTTATATATATATTTATCTTTATATTTATATCTAGTCATTAAACTACCTCAGGACATTTTGCACCTGATCTCCAGGCAGGCTATTTCAGCCTTCATATCACTGAGTAGCCTGCTGTTGCTAAGAGCGCTGCTGACTGGGAACTGCTTATTAAAATGGCAGATACAGAAGCAAGTCCAGGCTTTGTGGGCAAACTGAAAGACTATGTACGGACACGGAAAGGGACCATACTGGCTGTGGAAATAGTAAGTGACCTCTCAAGGCTTTCTTCGCCATGATTTTTTGTTCTTATTCACCTCTAAAGTAACGTAAATGGTGTATGGAGTAGGGTTAAAGAGTTAGCACTGTTCCTGTCAGGCTCCTTACACTATAGCAACCTGTAGCTCTGTAACGTCAGTCACAATTATTCACGAAAATGTCTTTTATTTTTCTTTAATTTTTAGGTTAGAGTATTTTTGACATGCTTCAAGATGTTACCGCGTTAAACCAGTTTCACTAGTTAGAAGTAATTTTTAAAAAAACAACAATATTTAGTAGTAAATATTAGACATTGAGTCTCTCCAGCGAAGTGGTAAAGCAGGTTACGCCTCCAAGTTTACAAGTCGTGTTTTTTTTTTATCTTAAAGGAGAAAGTGAAACATTTACTTCAGAAATCATGTTAAAAGGCATTTTCAGTGTTGTAGAAACTATTTCTACTGTATTTGCATACAAATACACTGCATAGCTAAGACAGCTAGTATTGGTTTTAGTGTTAACTGATATTATTATTATTATTATTATTATTATTATTATTATTATTCTTTCTTATAGTTAATGATAGCTGAAAGACACGTGCTTTAACACAAGTGTGTGTTGTAGGAGAGGTGGTGGAATTTTGGCCATTTGGTGCTGAGGTCAAAGGTCATAAAGGTTCACCTGTTTGCTTTACTCAAAAGGACACACACTTCCGGCTACAAGCCATGACACGCAGCTTGCTTCAGTCTTTCTAATGTGAGCCATTTGTTCAGTTCACATTTCTTCATTTGGCAGACTCGTTATCTTAAAACGGAGGTGAGTGGTAAGTGTTGAGGGTTAAGGGAAGCGCAACACCGTGTCAAATGTTGAAAATGACACATAAATTCAAAGAATACAAAATCCAGTTTTCTTCCTGTTCAGAAATGGGTGGGTGTGTCCGATTCTGATTGACAGGGGCGTCTCCCAGGCAACGTGAACAACTGGTGAAGTGCTAGTGCTAGAAAAGTGTGTAGGAATGACAAGAATGAGGCTTCCACAACATGTTTCTTTTTACACACGTGTTGGTGTATTTTGTAAACGCTTCAAGATGCACAATGCTGACTGAAAGCAACAAAATCAGGCAAGATTGCCATTTTTGGCAGTGAAGCTTCTCAAGATCAGATTAACGTTATCCTGTTTTTCCTGCTCAACTCAAATGCCCGAAGGACACATCCGATTAAAAAAAAATCAGAAATGTCTTAACTGAGAAGATGAATAAAATAATGTGCATTATTCTGCAGTCTGTGGTAAACACAGAGTAGTAAAAAGTAGTAGTAAAAAGTAAGGAGCTCATTATGTGAATTAGTTAACATGGGCTTTAAAGCCATAAATAACTATCAGTGAAATTATGATGCAACTTTCAGACCACACCTTTCGCTCATCAGAGCCTGACGTTGGTCAGGACACTCATAAAATATATGAGGAATGGTGAGAGGGATCAGTACGTAGTAAAGCATCCATTGCGAAGTCTCACGTTACTACAGTGATTAAGAAATTGTGCAGCCTTATGTGTTGATAACCTTGAATGACAGGAAAGTTACAGTGCTACAAGATGGAATCACATAAAACTAACATAGTTATATTGTGATTAAAGATAACCTACTCCACAGAAGTGTCACAGAGGTAATAGTGAAATAAGCCAACCTTTCCAACGGCTTTCTCCAAGAATAGAGCAGACATAATGTAATGGCACGGTGGCTGTGTAAAAACGCTAGAGTTTCAACAGGGAAGGAACTGCTTTAAATAAGAAGCAGGAACATGCAGCATCTGCAAAAAAGTGTGTTTTCTGTATTTTAAAGAATGCAAGAGTCAGTAATCCATGATGCATCCAGAGGTATTTCAGTTCCCAGATATGTACCACAATACAGTAGAGCTTCTCTCACATGAGCCATAAAACATATTTATGATTATAACACATGTCCAGCCAGTTGGATTTTATTTACTACTACATTTGAAATGACCTGGATGACTGAAAACCTTCATAGGGAAACAACAGGTGTGGTTTGATTTTAGTTGCAAATACTGCATGTCCAAAAAAATATTTATTTGTTTTTTTTCGTACATTTTCTCCTCAATTTTGCCACCCACCAGCCAGCTCTCGTCTATCATGCGACAGCTACCAACACGTGATGCAAACCAAGTACATCTTGCTGGTCATGCTGCTTCACAGGACAGTGTAACACACACTTGAAGTAATTCTTCAAGTTATTGTTGCTAAAGGTTGTTCTACTGAATGTTCCTGAATTATAGGGTGTACTTATTTTTTCCCCAACTGTTGTCTGAATATTGGTTACTTTTTGAAAAAAAATGAATACATATTGAAATCTGTTGTTTTTCTGTTGTCACCTGAGGTTATTTGTTTGTTTATAGAGGTTGGTGAGGACCACACAGTTGTTATTTAGGCTCTGATAAATAAAAGCACAGAATTGAAGATTGAAGGAGGGTGGGTGTACTTTCTTTTTCACATGACTGTGTTTGCCCTCTTCCTCATACATGATCTCATAGATGCCCAGTGTCACTGTGTTTGGCAGGGGAGAGAGAGTACGCCATCCCTCTCACCCATGGAGCACGGCCACTTGGGATAACACGTCTCAGCAAATTAATGTGGAACTTCCTTTTTTTTTTTTTCCTCCTAAACCACACATGAATGTAGGCTCAGTGCTAACTCAGCTCTAAGCTGCTAAATTCTTCATAGCTATCCCCTTAGATGACAAAGATTGTCTGACTAGTAACACTTGTGATATGAGAGTCTTGGGAGAAGCACTATACACGCTAGCCTTCTTTACTGAGAAGAAGATTAAAAAATAACAATGAAATAACAAAAATAATTGTTTGATTGACTGATTTTTGTCAGTCGCTTTTATATATAATATAGTATATAGTCGCAATATATTTATATCTTGCCGTGCCTGTTTCCATTAGACCGCTTCCTGTGTGCGAGCAATCTCAGACTCTTATGTTTGCTGATATCGCCTTCATCCAGAGTGGTTGCTAATCAGAGCTGTGCTGTCATATCCGCTCGTGTCCCCTGACATTACATGCAGAATAGTGAACTTTGTGACATTAAGCCTGTTTTTTTTGTTTACATATTATACTTTTGCACATTGTGGAAGGCTTTCCACTTTAAAGCAGTCCATATTCATAAATGTTCACTTTTCACCGGAGCGGCACAAGCAGTGTTTTCCTACGAAAGCAGTGTATCATCCACGATCCATTTTATACCTTTCTAACAATATGTATGACGGGTTGCGTTTAAAGTTTATGCACCAAACGGTATGTGAGTGTAGCGTGAGCGTGTTACACACAGATCTGTGAAAGATGCATTAGGAATACTGGGAATGCTGAATAGACTCGAATTGTGGAAAGCAGTGTGGTTTAACAGATTAGTGCACTGTCAAAAATATGAATCACACACAAGTCACATAAGAGGGTCGGCCACCGTAAGTGATTAAATGGAAGACACGATGCATATACTGTAATAGCTAAAGTAAATAAAAACACAGAAAATTAGCCTTGCAAGGCAGATTTCTCCAGAGTCTGGCTGTTCATGGCTAATTGTTACCAAAGACAGCTTACTTTCACAGGAAAGGGCCACTGAAGTGTGGTTTGAAACAGCCAACCCCAACCCATGGTGGGTTCTCTGGATGTTGTGAACTTTCTTTTTTCTCCAATCCAGTGATTATGTCTTGCTCTGAAAAGTTAATTGGGTCACATTTTCAAATGTTTGTTTTCCTGTCATAGACCAGCATGTGGTAGTGTCAATGCAATCATATTTCAGCTTTCAAATGTGAAAGATTCTGAAGCTTGTGGCCATGGCCTCTACAGCTTTTAGCGATAAGATCAGTTATAACTTCACTGATATTACTGGTACAGATCTTAGTGTGTAGCAAAAGAGAATGCAAGTACTGGGACCTACTAACACGTCATGCAATGGAAGAGAAAGTTGTTGCCTAGTTACGCACACTTTCACTGTAAACAACCTCCTCATTGCATTTCAGCTGTTCTTCAGTCATTATTCCTTATAGAATTTATACTGTATAATTTAATTTACAGTTCTCTTGATTTATTTTTCCACATTTCAGTTACACCTCTCTAAAATGCGTCCTTGAATTCCTCCTCCTTCACGCAAGGAGTTGTGGGCAATATCAGACGAAAAAGTGTCCACGGATCCACCCCCTCGAAAATCTACTGGAAGTAGTAGACCACCCGGGTACATTTGGGTTACTCATTTCAACATACTACAAATTGAGGCACACTAATTATAATTTCAGATACTATTTAGTACAAGATTCAAGATTCAAAGAACTTTATTAATCCCAGGGGGAAATTGCTTTGCCATGTTACAATTGCTCTCAAAAAGAAAGAAAGAAAGAAGAAAATAAATATATACCTATTTTATAAATATATATACCTAAATTTGTATTGCACAGTTTGATAGTAGGCAAATTGAAATGCAGCATTAGACTAAGAAAAATGCTAAAAATATACTGGTGCGATTCGGTTATATCGATGAACTCATTACAAATGAATCTCGTAATGCTTGCCGATGCATTGGTCCGACAGACGTCTTGGGCACACGCCTTTCTGTCTCTGTTTATTTCTTGTTGTTGAAGTGGGTGTGTATCTGTCACATGTGATTAACTCCTGCTCAGTGTGTGTAGTGTGAGTGTTTGCTGATCTCTCAGACGTGGGCGTCCGTAAAGAGACAGTACTGCCAGCGTGAATAGAGGCTCATTGTGCCTTTGCTGGAGTTCAGTCAGCCGCTGAGGTTCACAGAGGCAGCTTGTGCCAGTCTCCTCTCCTCATAAAGCCTCAATACATATGAGTGTGAAGGAGGACTGGCTGTTTGCAGCACCTCTTATCCCCACCCTGTCGCACCCTCGCAAGGTCTAATAGCATAGACAGGCTTTCTAATTGAGCTGAAGCTCCCAAAGCTGACCTGATTTGGGTTGCAGATCTTGCTTATATGTAAAGATGTTTGTTTATACCTGATCAGTTAATGCAGATTGCAATTTTTTATTTAATCAGGACCTTTTACCAAAGGTTTTAACCAGATTCACACTTATGTTGTTAACTGAATTCAAATCTAATTGCAAATCAGTACATTACACTTGCCCACTAACTTCTTGCTAACTTCATGTGTTTTTCCTGTTTTTAGTCTTCTTTTAATGCAAAAGATTAGGAAATGTTGCAATTTTAAATTTCCTTTAAAATGGAAACCACAATGTGAAGTGAATAGAAACAAAAATTCTATTACCAAATGTGGCTTGCCAAGAGTGATGTATTTATATAAAGTAAAAAATAAGTCTTTTCAATAAACTGTTCTGAGCAATTCTGAGCAGGTTTGATAGAATAGTCTTTGGTAAAGACAAAATGTATTACAAACAAAACTTTATTAGATAACTTTGCTTGCCTCCAGTATTTTAAGATTTTTATATTTTTTTTTTTTTTCAAACACAAAAACCTCCACCCATCACACATTTGCTTCAAAGTCTGAAGATGTTGAGAAGGCATGCATTCAGTAGCAATAGTTAATCTTAAGCAGTTTCCAGCCCAGCGCTTGTATTTCATTGAGACATAAGGGTATGCCGACAGTGTTAAACATTTGTCAGGCTAAGCAGATTGAGCTCAGAGAGCAGTATTAAAGGGAAAGTGCTGGCGGGAATTTATGAGCGTAACCCATGCTGGCATCAGTTCAGAAAAGTGGGTTGTAAAGAATGCTTACATTCTAGTTCACCAAGCTTCTCTAGTGGAAAACATGCTCTTTTAGGCTGCCTAGAATGCTTGGCTGAGACTGCTTGATAAAACAATAAAAAAAAACTTTAGGAATGATCATGTGAGTGGAGCTCAACCCTGCAGAGTTCAAACCACACCCTAACATGGTTGGTTTAGTTAACCATGGTGTGTAGGCACGGATGATTATTAGAGGCAGGAGTATTAGATTAGAGGTGAAACTGTATGCACAGGGTTTTTGGACTTTAAACTTCCTGCGTATGTGACGGGTGAGAGGTGTTATATGCCTAGTGCAAATAAAAAGAAACGGAGGACAGTATAGGAGTGCTCTGGATTTTATTTCGCAATTACACCACATTACACACGTTTGCATAATATTAAAGTATTAAAAACACTTTACCAAATTTGTATTGATGGAATATACACTCTTTATTAGGAACACCTGTACATCTGCACATTCATGCAGTTGTCACACACAACAGTTTCTAGAGTTTATACAGAATGGTGCAAAAAAAAAAAAAAACATCCGGTAAGCAGCAGTTCTGCAGGCAGAAATTCCTTGTTGATGAGAAAGGTTAGAGGAGAATGGCCAGACTGGTTCAAGCTAACAGGAAGTGTATGGTAACTCAAATAACTACTCTTTACAACCGTGGTGAGCAGAAAAGCATCTCGGAACACACAACACATCAAACCTTGAGGCAGATGAGCTACAGCTACAGAAGACCACATCAGGTTCCACTCCTGTCAGCCATGAGCAGGAATCTGAGGCAACAGTGGGCACAGGCTCACCCAAACTGGAGCGCTGAAGTTTGGAAAAAGACCAGGTGATCTTTAGCTGGTGTGAGTGTAAAATGGCTAGCAAGCATAGATCTGTATACTGTATAACTACACACAATTTTTTTCCTTTACATTATGTTGAGCAAAAAAAGAAAGTAGTACATTTTCTGCAGCACTGTGATAGGATGGGATGTGATGGAGATGGGTAACTATACTGCCCTGTATATTATGTGTCATTCTACAACCTGGTTTTGCTCTTAGTCTAACAACCGGACTTGACTAGGTAAATATGACACAATCTCACAGTCTCAATGTTATTTTTTTCCCCCTCTGTGATCTGACAGCTTACCAGTAACCCAAAATAAGTTCCTGTGAATCGAATTTGTGTGTGGACACTGTTTCCTAGGCAACAGTTTTGTTGTGTCGCTGTGTTGCACTTTATCCGTTCACAATTACCAAAGCTTTACACCACAACCTATCAACCATGACTGTCGCTGCAAGAGAGAGGAGAGTCACCTCTTGATTTCGTAGAGGTGTAACTTCACACTGAAGATACATTAAACTACAGAAATCCTCAAGAGTTCGGGCAAATGTGTTGTATATAAAACTACAGCTGAAGCTCTTTGGTCAAATGAAACCAAAATCAAAACTCACATTTTGGCCATGCGAACCACTGGCCACAGTAAAATATGACCCTGCTGTGTGTGGGAAAGATACTGGTACTCTCTCCCCTGAAAATCTCTACCCTACTATGGCCATCTGAAGAACCGTTGGTGTCTCCTTCCAAGAGTATTTGGTTGCCGTATGATGCACAGATGCACATTTCTCAGTGGAAGCGTGTGCTAACTCTCACTCTCACTTTCAGGTACCAAACTGTACTTTTCCTTGTCGCTGGTGGTACCATCAAGGGTACATCTTTTGTACCTTTAGTATGTAAAGGTTTACCTGGGACAGTGCATGTGATGTACCTTTAATTAGCTTTTAAAATAAAACTTTAAAGGTACACCTGTGATCCTTAATGTCTAAGTATGTACCGTAATTTTTTACAGATATGTTATATTCATGTTTTCATGTGAGAGATACACTGTATGACCAAAAGTTTGTGGACAGCCACAAAGTTGGAAGCACACAATCGTAGGACGTCTTTATATGCTGTAACATTACAATTTTCCTTCACTGGAACAAAGAGGCCCAAACCTGTTCCAGCATGACAATGCTCCTGTGCACAAAGCGAGGTTTGTAAAGTCATGGTTTGCCAAGGTTGCAGTGGAACAGCTCAAGTAGCCTGCACAAAACCCTGACCTCAACCCCACTGAACACCTTAGGAATGAACTGGAACGCTGACTGCACCCTCAGCGCCTGACCTCACTAATGCTGTTGTTGCTGAATGGGCAAATCCACACAGCCACGCTCCAAAATCTAGTGGAAAGCCTTCCCAGAAAGATATTATAACAGCAAAGGGGGAATAAAACTGGAATGGGATGTTTGGTACCTTAATTTCTTAAAAAGTGCTCCTTCTTTAGTAGCTATTTTGCAGTAACTAGTGGGTGGGAATTGGATGAAAATGGGGTCAAAACAAAACAAAACAAAAAGTATTATACAGTGTCCCTGTATTTAATCCCTACTGCGCATTGCATGTGTTGTTCATTTTAAATATTATTTCTGTATCCTTTTGATAAGGGGTCCAAATAATGCTGTGGCTGATGAGTTACCATTTCAACAGAATAACAAATGCAACGCAGTACAGTATGAACAGGACAGATAACTAACTTCACACTGACTACACAGAATACAAAAGTTATTAAGATACAACAGATATGCAACCAGGCCTGACACCACATAGGGGCAATTATTGTATGCTATTAGACATGACAAAATAAATGTGAATAATTTACCAGGTTAAATAAATAAATGATCAGTAGTCCTATTGTTCAGCAGGTGGAAGTTGGACACCTGCACACTGCGTAGCCGGAAAGCTATCATTACAGGATGAATGAGGATTGTCAGTGTTAGGTGAGATATGGGTCAGACATATCAAAAGAGCAAATTGTGTGGATATACTGTACAAAAATGATAGAACCCTGACCTTCAGTTCACTAAATAGTGAATGGTCTCTTCATTTATATCGTTAATTAGTGGAAATAAATCAGCTGTATTGGGAACACTGACTTTTATTATTTTATTTATAGTTTATTTTTTAATTAGTAATATGTACCTAGTGTGATTGCTGAAGGTTTGTGCTTAGGCATATGAAGCAATTTCTCTCTCATTTGTAGTAGAGGTGATGCATATTTATGCATAAATTTAATAGTAAATTTAATTTTTATCTTTTTCAAAGACTGAAACTAAAATCTGTCCTTTTGAAAAGACATTATTCCACAAAGCTAGTCTGACAAAAAATAAAACAAAGAAGCTAAAATATAAAAATAGTATACATGATTTGCCTATTGTCATGCTTTCCGGTGGTGTATCAGATCCCTATTGAAAATAGGCTTGTGCGATACAGTTTTTTCCTGCTTGCTATTAACCATTAATAAAGATTTTGCTAAATTATTTACCTGTCCAGAGCTGATAGCCTAATAAAGACAGGAAATTGAGCATTTCCACTATTTCAGGTTTAAGAAGAGTATAATAAGTGGAAGAGTGTAATAATATTATCAGCTGTGCAGTTGGGAACTGCTTGCAGTGGCAATCAGGAAAGATCTGCTGGATGGTGGATGTTTATGTGATTCTGATGTGATTATGTGAGTGTAGATAACGCTACATTTTTCAAAATATAATCTTTCTACAAACTAGATATCTAATGTCCACATAGCCGACATTTCTCACTGTTGATCTGCTGGTGTCTGAACACGTCTGAGCGCCAGACAGGAGAACAATAAACATCGTATTGAATATAGATGATTAAACTGTTTTATCGGGCAAACCTAGTGGAAATTTTCCAGGGTAGACCAAAGTGGCACTAGCTGACATGTGCAAGGCCTAGGCGACTTCATTCATACCTCAGCCATGCAAAAAACAAAACTTGCCATAAATGGTGTAAAGAATATTCAGTAAATTAAATCATCAGCACTGCAATCCTCACCAGAAGTGGAAAATGAATGAATGTTTTCCGCAGCAAGATGTTTCTACACTTCCTCTAGACTAACTTGAATGCTGTCTTTCTGTCAGTTCCCCAAACTCATGAGCAGCTGCTGCTGTGACCAATTTGAGACATATGTACAAGCACAGGTGCTGCATCTGCCTGCATGTGTGCAGACTCTGACGCACTGTAAGCCGACCTAATACATTTTTTAAACCATTAACAATACAAGTGATGAAAATGTGATGTTAATTACCACGATGTTGATGGCTCCTCTTTGGATGCTGACTCAGTCTGAGGTTCGCATTTACAGAATCAAATTTCCCCCTATGTAGTAATACAGGAAGGTTTAGGTGTGGCTATTATGGATATTCCAATTTCAAAGTAAAATCCAAGATGCTAAGGTACTGCATCCTGAATATAGAAAGCTTTGAAAGTTTAAAAATGAATCTGGGAAGATCTTGCAAAGATTACTTGGCTTTTATTCCATGATTTATTCCACTCGTGATAGCATGGTCCCCCATCAGTAGTAACGTTAATAGCAGCAGCGTAGGGGTGAATTTGTGTATCAGGCAAAGTTTTGCCTGTTCATAGATCATTGCTTTCTTTATTAGGGCAAAGACATGTAGAGATGTTCCAAGGATATTTTAATAGTTTCTCATGTATTAAAAACATGAAATCTATTATTATACATATATACTCACTAACCACTTAAATAGAAACACCTGAACACCTGCTTATTTATGCACTTATCCAATCAGCCAATCATGTTGCAGCAGCATAGTGCATAAAATCATGCAGGTTAAGAGCTTCATGGAGCCCGGTCATCTTCTCCTGTTGTAGCCCATCTGCCTTGACGTTTTGTGCATTCTGAGATGCTTTTCTGCTCACCATGGTTGTAAAGAGTTGTTATTTGAGTTACCATAGGCTTCCTCAGACCAGTCTGGCCATTCTCCTCTGACCTCTCTCGGCAGAACCGCAGAACTGCCGCTCACTGGATGTTTTTTTTTTTCCCTCGCCATTCTGTATAAACTCTAGGGACTGTTGTGCATGAAAATCCAAAGAGATCAGCAGTTTCTGAAATACTCAAATCAGCCCTGGACTCAACAACCACACCGTGATGTATGATGTGAACATTAACTGAAGCACTAGACCTGTTTCTACACTGTCCTTCTGCCACATGATTGAGTGTTTGGATAAATGTACATGTGTACAGGTGTTCCTTTTAAAGTGACCTATTAGCTAGTTCGGGGATACTTTCAGCAGCATTTGTGATGTTTAGAAGAAGGTGTGATTAGGTGTGTGCCATGCAAGCAGGGCACAGAAGGAGGCAAATTTCCCTTGGTCGTTGTTTTATCAACACATTTGAGTTTACTATAGCAACAGTGAGTCACAGGCAGTTAATTGCATGCTTACTTATTGGAATCTGAAACCTAGATGATGTGGATGGATTACCCCCTTTGCATCTGCATTTGGCACTTGATGAGTGGTTAAAGTAAATAGACATTAAACATGGTGGCCTTGTTGCATAATTGCCCTTGCTTGGCAGTTAGATTCATTACTCACATTAGCCGACTAGTCATCGCTTTGGTTCCCTTGTGTCTTTGCAGATAACTTGTGAATACTTGCATCATGCAGTACAGATCACACATGAGTTTGGAGGTTTACAATAGTATTGTGTATTAATCATGCCACTTTTGTCATGTTCGTACAGAAGAAAGTAATGTATACTGATCCAGTACACTGTCCCCACTGCATTTTAACCACAGCATAATAACTAGACGACTGTACGAAAATAACCGCTATAGAAATAGAAAGAGTATGAATGAAGTAATCTGAGCGTCAGTGGTGAATGGAGTATACTTAGCGCGCAGTAACTCTTCTGTAATAGGCAGGATTATGGGCTCTTCGTGTGAAACCTTGTAAGGCTCCTCCATACACAGCCCTCAACTTTAGCATGAGGTGTGGAATGCAGCGGGAACACGAGCCATGCTCTTCTCTCCTTTCTCACAAAGGTTTGGTAATTAAAAAAAAAAAAGAAAGAAAAAAGTTTAAGTAGCCCCACAATCTCTCAGGGAAACAAAGAATTTGCAGTGTGGGTGTTAACAGACACCTAAGAACAAATGGGTGGTCCTGTTGGTGTGTGAGTAATGTAGGAGGCTACTATGGTGCTGGAATTTAACATCAGGGTAACCACTATTTATACAGCATAAAATAAGAAAGGCCATACTGGAGTTACGAATCTGACATCAGCATCAATGAGATGGGTTGTAGTCATGTGATGAGATGGGTTGTGGTCAAGCTTCATTGGGAACACTGTTAAGAATTTAAATTATAAAATAGTTTTGATTTGTTTAACTCAATGCATAATTCCATGTTCATTATCATGTCTTCATATAATAATTATTCTAAAATACTAGAAAATATTGATTTATTAAAAAAAGAATTGAGTGAGGTGTGTCCTATCTTTTGCTTAGAGTTTTTTGATTAGCAGTTTCTAATATATATTTGCACTAAACTCCTACACAGACTGTAGAATACACAGCTCCATAGCAGGTTGTTATATGAAACAGCAGAAATCAGATTTGAGGAACAAATTAAGAAAGAACAATGTTGAATACAGATTTTAGTTGTGCTCAGATGCTTACGTTTTGCCAGGGGAAATCATTTGCATGAAAATGCCCAAAAGTATTTGGCACAAAAAGCAGATAACGATACATAATGATTGATAATGAAATGACAACTTTGTGATAAACAATGAAGGAATAATATTGATGTGATACAATATTAACAAGACAAAGCCTGGATCTCTAAAATGTAGCAGACATCCGTGGCCGGGAGTTAAGAATTGGCCGTGCTCTCGGGGTGGTAGGGATGGCATGCTCTCTCCTCTGCCAGTCAGAGTGATACCAACCAATACTGGGTTCCTGTGTGCTCATGTATGTGGAAGAGGGCAGACAGCGCTTTGTTGCCAGAAGTTGCTGAGTGTCATGCCATGTCGCACTGCATTGCAGCACAGCATGAGCAACAGTTCAAAAAGATGTGGAGGTTGGCTTCACATGTCACGGAGGAAGCAAGTCTTTGCCCCACCGTCCCCGGTTGGTAGCTGTCGTGCGATAGGGGAGAGTTATCCAGTGGGTGGGAACTGGCAAAAGACAAAATTAGGGAGAAAATGTGGAAGGGAAAGATGTTTAAACACGATAACACATTTGTGAACCATATTACAGGATATCTAAACCTGTCCTCGCCTCCTTCTGTCTCTGTCTCTTCTTGTAGCTCCTGAGCTTGATCATCATCATCTGTTACGCAGCGTCAGCGTATGGAGGATATTCAGCAGTGGCTATATGTGAGATGGTCTTTGCAATCGTCTTCTTCGTCATCTTCATGATGCAGCTGGATAAACAGTTCCTGGTCGTCAACTGGCTTTGGAGTGTAAGTAATATACAGTTCATTCACCTCCATTTAGGCACCAGCAGGAGGATATTTACCATCATATGAAGTGACTGATCACATGAAACTACAAGAAACAGCGTTTTTAATGTGCATTAGTTTCTCATCAAATACATGTTGTTTTCTTAAATTAAACTAACAAAGCATCTTGTCTCTGCCACTGTCTGTCCTGAATAGTACAGTTCCTGTTTCTAATGGAAAGCGGTTATTTGAAAGTGTATTCCAAACAACTCATTGTATGAGCTAACTTATCATTGATGATTCAATACTTAGGACTTTGCCAGAAACAGAATAGAAAGGTTTGAACTACGTAATATCTTTTAGCAGGAAAGCTTCCTATTTTTAGTTTTACTGCTGTGTTTTGTGACGCTAATATTAGACACTGCATCAAGTACTGCAATAATACTAACCGCTCAATTCTAGATAATCATAATTTACACATATCACTTAAAACTTGTGCATGTTCTTATACTGGTCATTTTAAAGTATATATCCAGGAAAAGAAAAGCAGAGTGTGCTGAAAGACAGAAACAGAAACACAGACAGAACTAAATATACCTTTGTTGTCTTGCCTGCTTTAGGATTTGTTCCGCGCTGGGATTGGTGCACTGCTGTACATCATCACCTCTCTGATTTGTGTGATCGGTGGAGCCGGAGATGGAGCGCGCATCGCAGGGGGGGTCAGAACTTTCTTTCAGAATTTTCTTTTGCCTTTGATACATACCTTAAAATTAAAATTTTTAAAGTTTTATACTCAAATACTCCAAAAGAACTATGAAACTTTGTGTGCCTGGCTCACTCTCTTTAATGATGTGACATTTATATTACTGAAATGTTCAAGTTGTTTTGACTCAAGAATAACATGAACTAAATTTGATTGGTCTTTGTAATATTAATATTTGTTTTATTTTGTAATAGTAATATTTATAATATTAAACAAAAAGTGATTTTGCTGTTCACACACACCTGCCATGAAGAGCATCCCAATATGTCCATTATTTTCTGCCTCAGTGAAACAGTAGTGGATAATCTGCGCTCTTCTCTGTTACAGGTGTTTGGACTTATCGCTGGCATTGTGTTTGGTTATGATACCTACACAATTTTTGCAGAAATCAAGAACACCCGAGGGCAGGCTGTTTCCACAGGTCTCGATTCCTTACTGTAACACGTACACACGCACACACACTGCTTGTCAGATGTTATGTTAATGAACCATCATGTGATCATGTGATTTATAGATAATATTACAACATAATTTCTCTTGTTCTTATTTTTGTTGTTTTTATTTCACAGAGGCTTGAACACTATTATAACAGCAACAACACCCGCTTGGGAAGACTTGGGAAGGAACAAGGGATTGAAACATGGCAAACTAAGAATTTCAAAGGTTTTCCTGGTATGATGAGGTCAATGTTGTGGAGTTGTGAATGCTGCTCAGTGTTGAAAACATGACACAAACAGACTGAAATACCTGAGCTACTTAATGATTACTGCCAAAACACCACAAATAATTGGAGATGCTGTTGTCTGGCTTCTTCTATAGCAAATATTTCGGCTGTTACAGCATTATTATTATAAGTTATGTCGGGATGGCTCCTTTTAACATCACATGGTGCTCTCGGACATGACTAGGAAATTCAGAAAGGAATGGACTGATCACACTTTTAAAATGCTCAATCCATCTTGCCCAGGTGATCAAGGAAACATCACAATAGGAAAGGGAACTGAAGGGAAGAAATTTTGATTCAGTTTAGGTTTGGAGCTGTGTTGATTCTCTTTAAAATACAATGTCCACTTGAATTGGCAAGGTGTAAAATTTCAGCCACAAGTTTCAGGATTATTTCTGTCTACTAAAATTTGATATTTGTATGGGTTAGAGTTGTGCATTTACTTAAAATAATTAATCTGAAGTACTACGATGGTAGAAGTGAGATGTTTCTATCTAGTTATTTAAAAAAATACTACCAGTGAAATGAATAGAAGTAATAATATAACATTTATAAGTGTTTTGCCATATTTCTGTTTCTTTTTGTTTTAGTATTTTGTTAATTCAGGTTTTCCTCAGTTTTCCTTTAACAGTAACAGGGAAGATCAAGGGTACTAACATACCCTAATGTTTGAGTGACTGACCCAAGTCCCAAAAGTGGATTATAGAAGGTTTTTATGTTTAGACATGTTCACTGTACACTTGCAACAGGAATAAAGCTTGAATGCAGCCTCACTCTCCTATTAGTAAATAACGATTCTACAGGAAACAGCTAAAAAACATCATCGATATATTTTTTTTTTTGGCTCTATAAAGAACATTACTATGTATTCACTTTTTGATTTGATATTGCACACTTCTTTCCTTAATCTGTGATCTGGCCTAAATTGTTTCTGTGCATTATCTGACTACAAATTTTTTTTGGATTCACACAACCCCATATAAAGATATCCGATTGTTTTATATTGTTTTATGTGATATATCCTGTCCATGAAGGCCTGCCATTGTTTCTTTTCCCATGGTGTTTCCTGCTCGAGGTTAATATGCTTTATTTGTTTTTTACAGTCTTAGTTTTATTCTTTCATATTAAAACTGGCTACTGAAAATGTCATTATTTGTTGCCCTGTACTGTAACAGAGTGCCTTAAGACTTTTTGTCAACAACTCAGGATACACCTTTCTTCCAATGTTGAACACTTTTTATGTTCATTCTTGATAAGAAAGATATGAGAAAGGATATTCTGCAGTATTTTTATTTTATTGTCACGTTTCTAATGTTACTGGGTTTTTTTTTCCCCCATAAAGCAATGCAGAATAAAAATCTTATAACCAAGTGCAAATATTTGTGGTACAGCCAGTGGAAACCCAGACAGCATTGTGGGAAATGGTTGAATACAGCACCACCTTGTGTCTAGAAAAAAGAATACAATTAATTACATTTAAATTTCTGTCATTTGGCAGATGCCTTATCCAGAGTGACTTACAGAAGTGCTCTGAAGTCTCTATCAATAAATACATCCTCATACTGGTTCACTAGGTCAGGGACTAAGAGTGTCACAGTCTAAAAAGACCTCACCAAGAGAGCAGGTATTGAGGGACACCAGTGGAGTAAGTGTGTATGGAGCGGATGTGGATCCCCTCCATGTCACCTGACATGGCTGTCCATCCAGGTAAGAAGCAGCCCATTGCCATGCTGTGTCAGGAATTCAAAGACTCATGAGGATGGACAAGAGAGTCTTATGGGTGACTGTGTCAAACGCTGCTGAAACGATATATACTTAATATATTACAGCATCCACTGAATGGTCATTATGATGCCAGTCAAGCTTGCTAAGTTTCTTGGACTCTTTAGTTTAACAGACACTCACCAGCCACTTTAATAGGAACACCTGTATCTTTGCTCATTCATGCAATTGGAAGAACTGATCTCGCCTGATCTTTTTCCAGTCTTCAACAGTACAATTTCAGTGAGCCTGTGCATACTGTAGCCTCAGATTTCTGTTCTTGGATGACAGTGAAATCCAGTGTGGGCTTCTGCTGTTGTAGCCCATCCACCTCAAGTTCCACATGTGTGTTCTGAGATGCTTTTCTGCTCACCATGGTTGTAAAGAGTGGTTATTTAAGTTACCATAGCCTTCCTGTCAACTCAAACCAGTCTCTGACTTCTCTCATTGACCTTCTCTCATTACCTACCTGCAGAACTGCTCACTGAAAGGTTTTTGTTTGTTTGTTTGTTAACTATAGAGACTGTTGTGAGTGAAAATCAGTTTCTGAAATACTAGCTTGTTTGGCACCAACAACAAAGCCACGGTCAAAGTCACTCTTATGCTTTTCAAACACAGGATTTTGTTTGCTAAATGTCCTAAATGTAAATGTATCAACAGCAGGATGTTACTGAAACTACCAGCCCGCGCCCCCTGCCCGGATTTGCGCCACGCATGCGCAGCACATGGCTCGGACAGTGTACGTGTTCTTGTACCTCGCTCTGTACTGCGCATGCGCTGCCATTTTATGGCGCTAGTCACTTCATCACGCATGCGTCAAAGACGTCACAGATTACGGGAACTTTGGGTAACATTTTGTAACATACAAATGTGACGCAAACCCTGTAATGTGCACGTTTATCATAACGTAAACCAATGTTATTGTGAATAGTATGTAGAGTAGGAATAGAGTATGGCTTTTTCAAACTTTCTTAAACTTTGCTTCTTTATAAATCCATTTAAGATTCATTGATTAAGAGAATTTCTGTCTAGCTCTTACTTGATATGGAACATTATTTACAGTTTTATATTCTCTGAAGTGGGTGGTCTCCAATCATTTTTAGTATGTAATTACAACAAAATGACCAATTAATCTGTACAAGTTTCATAAACACATGCATTTTGTCCTGATCTACACTCACCGTCCACTTTATTAGGAACACCTCTACGCTGCTCATGTGTGCAATGATCCAATCAGCCAATCATGTGGCAGCAGCACAGTGCATAAAGTCATGCAGATACAGGTCAAGAGCTTCAGTTAATGTTCACATCAAACATCAGAATGGGGAAAATTGTGATCTCTGTAACTTTAACTGAGACATGGTTGTTGGTACCAGATGGGCTGGTTTGAGTATTTCAGAAACTGCTGATCTCCTGGGATTTTCACACACAACAGTCTCTACACAGAGTTTACACAGAATGGTGAGAAAAACAAAAAAACCTCCTGTGAGTGGAGGATCTGCAGGCTGAAACACCAGAAGCTGCTGCCACATGATTGGCTGACTGGATAACTGCATAAATGAGTAGGTGTACAGGTGTTCCTATTAAAGTGGACGGTGAATGTCTAATCATTTTATTTGGAATAACCAAGATAATCAATTTAAAAAATAAATATGCATTCCAAAACTGGCTTAATAACAATATTGTATTAGTTTCTCAGCAGTTTAAGTAAAAAATCTGTTTTTCATATTCAGATGTGAAGCATTAAAACATTGTTAAAATTGATGCTATTCCTAAAGTGACTCTTTAGATAAGTCTCTCTTCTCACTGTTGATCACTGACACACATGCGCAGTACAGATGGAGCAGCACTAATTTTAGCTCATTTTAATAAGTATATTCTTAGTAAGTGAAAGTAAATCCTGTAGCAGCTTCTACATGCTCTGTATTTAGTTAGAGAAACTGCTCGAATATTGTTTAAAACAGAAATGTCTCAGAGTCTGAGCTTTCAGGAATTTATCAGAAAAATGCAGAAACACTATTGAAATCATGCAATGCTGGCTGTAGCCACTAGAGGGCAGCACATAGTCATATAGTGTATACAAGTCTACACGCTTAAAAATACTACTGTACCAAACATGTTGAATCTAGCCGTCGAATGAAGTGCTCTAAACTAATAACTGTAAATACTGGGACTTATTTTTGAAGAAAAAAAATCCATTAGTAAATAAAACGTTGCAATTTTGTAAAAACCTAAAAACCTACTTAAGCTCTGGGTCAAGCAGAGCCAGCTCATTTAAACAAGTGACATGTAAGGCTTGATTAGACTCCACAGCCGTTAGATGGTTAGCATGTTTGCTTTGGGGTTGAGGGTTCGAATCCTGATTCTGCCCTGTGTGTGCGGTGTTTGCATGGTCTCCCTGTGCTTCAGGGGTTTCCTGTGGGGACTCTGGTTTCCTTCCCCACTCAAAAGATGCGTTGCAGGCCGATTTGTGTGATTGTGTCCCCTGCCTTGTGCCCCAAGTTCCCTGGGATAGGTTCCAGGCTCTGCTGTGTAGGATCAGTGGTATGGAGGATGGATATTTCATCATGTCTATGCCCTAGATCACACACTACTAAATATTATGTTAAAATAGTAGGCTATGCCCTCTACAGCATGGTGTTCAGACATAATAATGGGGCGCATGTGTTTGGGATGTAGCCTGTGTCGTGTAAGTAAGTATCTGAAGCAGAGAAGAGTAAAATAAAAGAAGCTAAGACAAAAAGATACCTGTAAAGTTGAGCTATTTTTGCTTGGGCATTGTCCTTCAGTTAGAAATTGATGAGAAGTGGTCAGTGTGGATAGGGAATGCTGATACAGTTTATAATTTTCTTATTCTATGTGTAACTTCATCAGAGCCTCATGGAGGCACCATCCAGGCACATTACTATTAGCCTCTCATTTTACACTAAGTTACAACAGGTAGCAGGGTAACTAGCTAACTAATGTTATGCAAAGATCCATTTTATATGGCTGTTCCTAATTACGGCTTGTACAGCCAGAATGTGTAGGTTGTATCTTAAAATGCAATAGCCAACTTTTTTATATTTATACCCCACAACAATGTCTTTTATGTTGAATTTTCTCATGCCACTCACTGAAATCAGGATGTACTTCCCCTCTTAACTGCCAGGGGCGAAGAGAATCACCTGGACATCTTTTTGTTCACGCATTCCGAGACTTTCAGCAAAGTAACAAAGCGAGCGTATGACGTAGTATTTGATAAATATTATTGTCATGTGGATGGGGTTCCCTTTCTTTTTCTCAACTCTTACACATGTTGGACCTCGTGCACCTTGGAGCGATCTGCGTACCAGCTTGTGACTGCAGTAAGAGGAACAGGTAACCTGTCCTCCAAGGCTGCCACTAGACTCCTATCATCTCCTTTCATCTCTTCGGTTGTGGTCAGTGTATTTTATACTTTTTGGCACCATTCAGAACTCTGTGGCTACTCGCTTCAGTTGAGTTCCCTGTTGAAGAGGGTGCAGCCGATGTCTAAGTTGTCTGGAAGCTGAGGATGAACACCAGCTATGTGTCTCCTCCCTGTTTCTCCCTCATCAGCATGTCATCAGTGCCACTTTTCAAGGAGTGTCTCCTTTTCATGGGCATTGCTTAGAAGTATCTTGCTCCAGGAATTGTGCTGCTGCTGCTGCTACCTGGGTGTCACCATGTACCTTCTTCAGGTTCTACAAGGTTAACATTGCCCTTCTTAGTGGTGTGGGTGCACTTCAAACAAACACCATCCCACTCAGTCTTCAGGTGGTCAGACAAATGACATTCTGGCATAGGTTATCCAGGTGATTCTCAGCACCCCTGGAGAATAGAACCAAATCTAATTCAGCAAGAAGGATCTGGGAACTAAGGCCACATCCATCCATTTTCTGTTCCGCATTTCCTACTGAGGGGCATGGAGTAACCTGGAGCCTCTCTCAGGGTACAAGGCAGGGGACACCCTGGACAGGGTGCTAGTCCATCACAGAGCACAATCACACACATACTCACACACTACAGACAATTTGGAAATGCCAATCAGCCTACAACATGTCTTTGGACTGGGGAGGAAACCCCCAAAGCACGGGGAGAACATACAAACTCCACGCACACAGTGCGGAGGCAGGATTCGAACCCCCAACCCTGGTGGGGCAAGACAACTGCGCTAACCACTAAGTTAAGACCACACAACAATGGTATTTGTCTTCTCGGTCATAGTCATTCCTTGATTTTCTTGAAAGCCATGTCACCCATGCGCATACGCACAACAAGGTATCCAGGTGACCCTTACCACTCCTGGTGGCTGTCTGGTGTTCACAGACCCAATTATATGTATATGGAACTAGCATTTGATTGATTGTTAGTGTGTTAGCTATTTACAGTTTCCCTTTGTACTTCTGTATCTACAAATGGTACAAAAGCCAAAGTTTATTTAATGTTTAGTGTAGTCTAAATGTTTAGCTGTATTCACTGAAGCTGCTGAAGTAGAGTCTAGGCTACTTGCATAGAAGTATTTCCCCTGTGCATGTGTCATTTCATATAGACACACATTCATGAATCGTTTATGTTTTTAAGAGCCGCTAGCCGTCTGGATTCTGTCAGGGACATTTGGCAGCTGAATCACTGAACTGTGTGTGTGTGTGTGTGTGTGTGTGTGCGCGCAGGAACAGGGGTTGTGGCCTCGCTGACTGGGCTCAGCT
Source organism: Pangasianodon hypophthalmus (assembly GCF_027358585.1). NCBI lineage: Eukaryota > Metazoa > Chordata > Actinopteri > Siluriformes > Pangasiidae > Pangasianodon > Pangasianodon hypophthalmus. The sequence goes on from NC_069717.1 coordinate 23,867,321, forward strand.
GAGACAGAGCACAGAGAACAGCCCGGTCCTGTAGGTGTAGCCCGTTTACTTCTTCACGCGCGCGCCATTCACCTCGGGCAACTTCTCTCCGCGAGCTGCCCTCCTTAAACTCCAGATGACGTGACGTCCCGGAATCCGGGGCTAAAGATAAACAGCACGAGAGCGTCCGAGTGCCTCGATACGGGACTTAAGCGCCACATATGAAGCATTTCCATGTGGAGCGACTCGGTTGAGGTTGCTCGGGGAAAGTTGGTTTGGACGCTCGCGCTTTAATTCGACCTCCCGACATGTTCACGCGCGGCTCCAAAAAGCGCCGCTCCAATCGTTCGGTAAGTGATTCGACGTTTTAACTGTTACAGCACAACCCTCAGAAACCCACAACAATCTGCTCCAGGTTCATTTTCACGGGCTGAGAGTCTGCTTTTGTTTCCGACATTACGGTTTACCTGGGCAACTGTTTTTCGGGACATCTAAAGTTTCACTTAGAACAGACGCTTTTCAACTTTGTGTTGTTTGGCTTAGTTTATTGGCCTCGATAGTGCGCGAGACGTGCTCATATTTCACTCTTTAAATCCTTAGTAGCATGTTAGCATTTTTTTAAACTTTACGCGACCATTGTAAGCCATACAGGGGGCGGGGCTAACATACTCTGACGTCATATTTACCTGCTCAGAATGATGGCTAACTTCTAAATGGCATACTCTTGTATTAAAGGGGCAATAGGTGATTTGTAAAAATTTCTTACTTATACCTTGAAAATATGTAAACCACTATTTAAAAAAAAAAAAAAAAAAAAAGAATATGGGTTAATCTATGGCCTCAGCAGAAGTGTGTTAAATGGCTGAAAAAACCCCAATTTGGAAAATTGCCTTTCAGTCTGGTGTGCTAGTTTGTGTTTGGATGGACCTCCTGCAGTCACTTTATAGACAATCTACTTAACGACCCACTCACTGTAGATCCTGGGGTAGGAGCTTTGTGAACACGGGTGAGAATTTGGGGTGAGGGGGATCATTCAGATGAAAATCATTCATACGATATGTCAAATCCAGCCCTAAGCTGAAAAAAAATGTACTAATCTTACCTAATGCACCTTTAAATAGTACAGCAGAGTGAAAAAAAAGTTTTCAGTATAAAAAAGGACAAATGTACCTCTGTGTTATAATTAGTCTGCAAAAGAAAATCCAAACAATTCAGAACATAAGGCAAAAACAACATTTCTTTGTCTTCTGAACTCAACTACACACCAGAATCATACTAATCAACACGAATGAAACCTTCTAGAGCATGCTCAGAAGGTAGTATAAGCACAAATACCCGTAAAAGCACATCTTTTGAGATGGATTGGCATCCCATCAAGGATGTGTTCTAATCCAGAGTTCCCGGGATAGGCTCCGGATCGACCAGAGCCCTGACTGGGATAAAATGGTTACTGAAGATGAATGAAAAATAAACGAGTCTGACCATTGGGACCACTGTTATACCCTTTGTGGGAACGTTTACATTGTTGGTACTCTTGGGATCAAAAATATACCTGTACAGTAAGTTTTTCTTTTTTTCAGCCACTGTATGGTAACCTAGAGTGGTGTACATTGTTATACTGTTTAGTAGAGTAATATATGGTTTGGGAAAGTAGATCATTACTCAGGTCATGTATAGACTATTAAAGAAGTATTAGCTTTTAGGTTAAACTAGATGGAAGAATTTTAGTGTTCGAAGGCAAACATTGTTGTATGTGAAGGATACATACATTCCAATAGTTTCTAAAACTGTGGTGTCTTGGGTTTCTGGTGCTATAAGAAGTGTTGTAGTTATTTCCCTGCTTCATCCACTCTCATGTCAGGGGTTCTCAAAAGTTTTGCAACAAGGGACACCATTAACTGTAAAATAAATTCCACTGACCTCCATAGTACAGAGTTATTTTATTAACATTATTTAAAGTTGTCAAGTAATCAAGTATCAAGTAATTTTTTTCTATTCCTGAGCTTTCTATTGCTAGAACACACATGGTGCTTGGACCCCTAATCACTGGAACCCACCTTGGGAACCACTGCTCTAAGTAGATACCTGGGGGGGAAAAAGCATTTGGTTAATGCTCATGTGAAGACGGTCTGAAATACCTTCTCATTATGGCAAATTAAGTAGGAATGTTCTTTAAAACCGAACGAAATTTGTGTTGTTATTGGAAAGTTACAAATTGAAGTATGGAAAATCAGCACTAATTTATCCAAAAACATTCTGATTCTTTTGTTTTTACACACACTGAGGTCGGAACACCTCTGAAGTTTTCTTTAACTTGTGATTTTTGGTGTTGCAGACATTGTAGATGGAGTCAGTAGGATTGTTTTTGTCTACTTTCCTTTCCTAGAGGAAGTGCTCTCTATTCAGTGAGAGTTCCTTAACTGCCTAGAAATCACACACATGCAGGAAAAGGAACGGACCTAAAAGTAAATTCTGCATCTCCACTCGCATGAAAATAAGATTTACAAACACAACTAGTATGCCTATGGTGTTTTCTGAGTAAATTCTAAAAGCACTCCTCTGTAATGGGCATTTATCTTTCAGCAGGATGTTGAAATTTGACCTTTGTTTTTTTTTGTTTTTTTAAATATGACATTTGTAGATTTCATGCATAAAGATGTCTTTTTTGATCATGACCAGACGGGCTGACTTCAGTTCTCCCAGCATGCCATGGTGCCAGAGGCCTGCGACCTTGTGACGTTTAGCCAGTAAATGTGTAACAAGCTAGTCCTACGGTATGCAAACAGTTACTGAGGCTCAGTCTCATATAGTAAAGCTTGTAGCATTTATCATATTAATATTTATCACATGCTGAAAAGTCATAGCACTCAGCAGTGGTGTTGTTTTGCACAGAGCTTTGCACCACGCTATTGTTGCACGTCTAGTGTCATGTTGTGAGATTTTGGCCCGGTCAGATGGCTGCCGAGAGGAAATATTTCCCGAGGGTGCGGATGAGAAGAAAACCTTGGGAGCATCCTGTCTCACAGTGAGAGGAGGGAGGCCATCTTCCTTTAAGCCACAAAACGCAGTGTAGGCGAAATTCTTCACTGCTCTATACTGCATTATATCACTTTACTTTTCATCTGTTTCTCTTTCTTACCTTTCCGCTCAACCTTATCTCAGGTAAACACGCAGAAGTAGCCTCATATCAGTACTCTGATAGCAGCAGTGGGAAACGGATATTCTCACACTATAGTTCACAGAAATCTTTATTTCGCAATTCCTCAGCATATTTCTTTATAGTCAAATCCTGCCAAGACAAGTTAAAGTGCACCGAAGCTCTTTAACTGATCCATTACATTCAATGTCAAATTCATCCTCTTCTTGTATAATTTATATGTTAGTGTTAGGCATTATTTGCAGTTAGAGGGTATTTAGGCTTGGTTCATGCATGTTTAATGCTCTCATCATGGCATATCAGTTCATAATTTGGCCAGGTGTGTGAATTATGCTTCCACAGCTATATGCTTCATGGGTTTTAACTGATTCCAGCACTGAATTAAATAAAGCTGGCTGACTTAATGAGAGCAAAGATACCACTGACGCCCTTAATCTTTGGTGGGATTTAAGCGAATAGAACAAGAAATTGACATGTCAACATTATCATAGGTAACCTCAGAGAACCTGTGTATTGAGTAAAGAATCAGAAAGAAAAAAACAAATTTTGAACTCTGACTAGGGTGGCAAAAAACCCGAAATATTTAATCATCAATTATTCATGTGAAACAGTGGACACATAAATGAACACATAATTGCTTAATTGGCTTAAATATTTGAAATATTTTTCATTTTTTTGTTTTTTTTTATGTTTTTTTTTCTTTTCAAAAAATTGAATTTAAAAGAAAAATGATGAATAAAGCATTTAACATCTTGTTACTCTACTAACTTCCTCCTCTAGGACTAATCCCAAAGGATTATTCCCTGTTACAATAACAACCATCATTGCAGCCTGAACTGTAAAAGCAATGTGTTTTTCAAACAAGATACAGTGAAAAACATGATGTTTTTATAGCTCACTAGCCTCAGACGCTCTAGTAGTCCAGTTTGTGAGATGACAGTAAAGCACACAGGTTCCAGTTTTGTTGCATGCAGGTTTGTTTTTGTTGTAGCAACGTTTTTACAGTCACCTTCCTCTACATTCCACTCAGAAACAACGGCCTGTGATTCATGGTTTGCAGTGTCAGGCTGGTGGCCTTTTTCTGTAAAATTAGGTGGCTCTTGGGCACATTTATTGGTGGAACTTACCAGAAGAATTGCAGTATAATTATGAATGTGCTGATACTGAATTCACAGTAAACCTTTCATTATGGTTTACTTGAAATGTACCTTTTTTTTTTGCTTCCTATTTTGTTTGGGGTATAAATCAGCAATCAACAGTGGTTTTGGAGTTACACCGATCGTACATTTGGTTATTCAGCAGCAGGTTTGTGTGCTGGAAAAAAAAAATATATATATCTGTTTAAAATCTAGGTATCAAAAACAAAAAAAAATATAGACCTCCAAAAGTATTAAGCAAAAAAAAAAAAAAAACTGATCTGCAAACAAAATATTAAGTATGAAACAATGGTTAAAGTATAAAAAACTAGGTTACAAATGTAAAACAAACTTTTAAAAAATACTAACATTCACCTTTTTTTGTAATTTTTGTTGTCAAAAGTTTTCAGCTTCTATATTTTAATGGTTACTTTTAATGAATGAATGAACAGTTTTGAATACTTAATCTTGATGAGGCTTAAATTGCCCAAACAGGCGGAGAGGATGAATCCTGAGCGATTTAACACGTACATTCCAGAGCCGGGCTGGCGGGTTTGCTCATGCGGGACTTGATGTCAACATTTAAATGCTATAATGGCTGTTGTCTTTGACATAAATTTATAGCTCATGAGTGTATGGGCAGGTGTAAAAAAAGAAATGTGGCTCTCCCTGTCTCTCTCGCACTGTTTCTTTTTAATAAGCTGAAGCAATTAAGCCATTAGTAAAAAGAAAGGAGCTGAAAAACAGTCCTCCTCCTGCTCCGCCTCTCTCTCTATCTCTTTATCTCGTTCCCTTTCATAAGTGAATAGTGGTGCCCTGGTCGTGGTTCAGTGAAGTGGCAGAGTTCACTGATCCTACTAGCTGTGTTTGTTTTAGCACACACGTTTCCATAGATCTCTCCCTCCAGGCATCAAGAGGCTGCTGGCCCATACGCGAGCTTTTGTTCCTCCTCTCTCTCTCTCTCTCTCTCTCTCTCTCTCTCATTCTCTGTATAAATGAATGTGCTTTTCTGAAGAAGTGTTACTGCACACTTTGTGACATGGTATACATATTTATTTATTTATATGTATGTTCTAACATGTTTCCAATTTGTCTTTTATAAGAACAATTCCATGACAGTATACACTTATTGGCCACTTTAATAGGAACATCTGTAGCCTTGCTCATTCACATGCAATTATCCAATCAGTCAATCATGTGGCAGCAGCACAATGCATAAAATCATGCAGATACAGGTCAAGAGCTTCACTTAATATTCACGTCAAACATCAGTATGAGGGGGAAAACTCTCTTGGAAAACGTTGCTTGGTCTTTTTCCGATCTTTAACTGGTCAGTATTGGTGAGCGTGTGCACACTGTAGCCTCAGATTCTTGTTCTTGGCTGACGGAAGTAGAACCCAGTGTGGTCTTCTGTTGTTGAAGCCCATCCACCTCAATGTTTGACATGTTGCGCTTTATGAGATGCTTTTCTTCACAGCACGGTTGTAAAGAGTGGTTATTTAAGTTGTCATAGACCTCCTGTCAGCTCGAATTAGTCTGGCTGTGCTCCCCTGACCTCTCTCATCAGCAAGGCATTTCTGTCTGCAGAACTGACTCTCACTGGATGTTTTTGTTTTTTAGCCCCACTCTGTGTAAACTCTAGAAAACTCTGAGTATTGAGGTTCAGAATTTTCATACCAGCCCATCTGGCACCAACCAACATGCCATGGTCAAAGTCACTGCGATTACATTTTTCCCCATTCTGATTTACATTTACCTCATTTGGCTAACAATTTAATCTAAAGTGATGTACAACTGAGACAGGATGCAGTACAACTGAGCAGTTGAGGATTAAGGGCTTTGCTCAAAGCAGTGGCAGCTTGATGATGCTGGGATTTGAACTCATCACCTTCTGATCAGCTTGATTTGCATAAATGACCAGGCTTACAGGTATTCCTAATAAAGTGGTATTTGAAATAACTTATTTCTGTGTTATTGCCCATGCTGAATAATGATATGCCAAAATGAGGCCACTGTGTGTACAGTATTACTAACAAACTGTATATAAGAGTTTCAGTCCTCAAGACCAACTTCATATAACTAAATCTTGTTTTATTATATACACATGTTTTATGTAACCCATCCTAAGACCTGTATTATGTCTTTGGAATGTCTTTGGAACCGTCCCAGCTTGAAGAAGGTGACATAAATTCCAGTGAGCTACTGTAATGGCACGTTGAAAGGATTCCCTGTATGAGCCGGCAGGCTGAACAATGGGCACCTCCACAAAGGCCAGCGCTGCCTTTGCCTTCAGCTACGCTTCTTACCACTCCTGTTTAAATGCAGACCAGCATTTAGACATTGTTTAGGCATCTGAGAAGTTGTCCTTGAGATTAAGCCTCACAATTGCACACACACTTCTCATCCCTGCCGCTGTGTGTGGTGGAATGTGTGAGCGAGGTGAAGGCTGTGTTTTAGCTTTACAAGCTCTATCTGCGTGCTTTGACACAAACACCTGTGTCCTGGCATGTGAAGGATCTGGAACTACTTGCGTGTGCGAGAACAAGTTCTTCATTTTATGGCTCTATTTTGGCTTGTATTTAAGATTTAAGATAGTTAGTTAAAGTGATACTTGGAACTGTTATTTGTTGAAACACGCATTTTACTGATGTGCCTTGAAATTTCAGTACCTGCCGACGTTCCAGTTTCCGTAGTTATGAACTTATAAAAAGTTTATTAAATCAGGCCTTTCCGTTAGTTAAAGGTCATTGGAATAACGCCAATGACCTTTGGGTGTTACATGCCAAAGCTATACCATATGGGCACAATGAGCTAGTTGTGATTATAATGATACACATTGTGATCATAATGTCCCTTGCAATATAATAAAACAAACTTGTGAACCAATGACAGTTAAAGATGGCCCTTCATTAATTTGACCAAAATAACTTTTGGACTAGGCCTCTAGAAATCATTGGCATGTCGTGGGCTTCTGCAATATAAGTCCAAATTTTTTTAAAGATCAGTCCCAGACTCAGATGCTCTGCCTACAGGCCACAGAGCTTGTGAGATATTTTGTACACTTTTCTGGCTACAAGCTTCAGGATCTTGAGGGCTGTATTCTGTTTATCCATGTATATGCACTTCTGTGCACCAGTTTCCAGCAACACTATGACATGATTAGTTTTTCAGATCAAGCTGATGATCTGGCTGAACTCGAAAATGTATACAGAATCCCATCAATAAATGTTAATAAAAAGTTTTGATTGAAGCAGTTAATGGTGAGTAAACAAGATCATCTCAGGCTATGGGAAAAGACCTTATCAGGCTTCTGTTAAAGTAGGCGGTTCTTGACCACATTTATTGACGAAACATTACCAGACTCTATAGAGAAAGCTAGAAGACTGGCTTGCAAGAACAGATAATGATTATACCTGTTGAAAAACAGCAGTACTACTTTGTCTTAATCACCTAATAAAACTTATATAAATGATTATATGTCATTTGACATAAATTGCAAGCAGATTCAGTGTTCTAGGTTTGTGTGGATATTATACTGTGAGGGTTTTTTTATTTATTTATTTATTTATTTATTTAGTTTGTCTTTTAAATTCCCAGTTAGAATACTTATTCATTTTGAATGGAATTAAGGAGACTATAACCCATTATAGCCTAGTGCAGACTAAAGCTGATGCATTGCTTTGGGCAGTTTTGATACTTAGGCCCAAAACAGAGGTGTGTTGTTATGGCACTAAAGGTAAAAGGATGACAGAGTGGAAAACAAAAGAGAGGGAGAAAGGAAGGGTGTGTAGCATCTCTTCTGCAGCCATTTCCTTCCTTTTGACTCCATAAAAAGGTCAGCATCCATACTTAGTATGTAGTATGCATTAATGGATTTTCCTATTTGTCCTGTTTTTTTTTTTTTTTTTTAATGTTAAAAATCCGTTTCCAGCAAGCACACATTGCAGTCACTTTTCTAAGATAATCTCAGAAGCAGTTCTATGTAATGGCCTACATGCATTGTACAACGTAGTCAAGTTTTACCCTAGGTAGTGAGCATATAAAGTGAATAGGAAACCATTTGAGGTTCAGCCTAACTGTGTGTTTGATGGGTTTAACTAAACACAATTAAGATGGATGTCTTTTTTGTAATTTTTTTCAAACTCCTGACTGTACAATATGCATCCAGATATTGTTGAGTGAGAATACAGATGCCTTCATGTGTCACTTCAGCAGCTGATCCTGACAGCACGTCTGAAGACTCAAAAAGCAGTGTATTATTCTGCTATGTAAATACAGCCCATGTGCTGCACATTCTCACTTTTTTCAGGAGGCAGAGGGGATCCATCAGCACAAGTATTTAGTCTTGCAGTGATTTATTTATAATAGAGCTTCTTTCATTCTTTCATGCAGGAGGAAGATCCTGACAGAGGGCAGCCCTGCATGCGATGTGGAGAGCAGTGTCCTGGTCTACGCATGCACGGCTGGAGGTAAGAGAACATCTCCTTGAGTGGATAACGACTGTTAAACCTTCCTCTTGTACTTGTACTTAATAATGCATGAGAGGTTTTGAAGGATATGGATAGGTGAAAGCTCAGTGTAAAAATCCCTAGCATGGACAGAGCAGTATGTTTGTTTTAGCTGCATATCAGATGGCGATTTTGTTACAGAGAAAGGAAGAAGTTGTGCAGGCTGTGGGAGAGCAGCTTTTAGCAGTGGGAGTGCTGACTTTTAGTTTTTTTAACGATGGCCTTTTATGGCCAGATGCGCATCTGGTTTTGCTAAAACTAGTCTATAAACATTGAAATGGGTAGAGAACAGATGAGAAGTTTCCCCCTGACACCCCAGAACACCACCGCACACCATCTTGCCCTGAGTGAACCTACTAGATCTGATCAGCGCCAGTCAATAAGCCATACTGGCAGAGTAGATGGACACACACTCGCATGCTCCATCCAGTCAATACACATTCTGACCAGTTCAGTATAGGGATCTCCTTAGTAATAGTTATTAGTTTACCATTGGTTCACTCTTAGGGTGAAAAAAGGGCTTCTTAAGGGTTCTTTGGATGGTAATAATTCTGGATTTCTGTGTAGTAGTAGTAGTGGCAAGCAAAACTTTTTTTTTTTTTTTTTTTTCTCAAGTGGGCAACAAAGTAAATATTGCAAGCCACATATACACATTAATCACTCTCTTATCTTTGTGCATTAAACAGCCATTAATATACAGTGCTAATACAATACTCACATCATAAGAAAAATAGCTGCTCTACAAGTTCTACTTGTACTTGTTATTTATTTAAAAGAGAGCATGCTAGTGTGATTTATTGAATTAAAAAAAAAATAAATTGCAAAAGGCCACAGCTCAATTGGTCCCCAGGATGCAGGTTAACGCTAAGTTCATGCTAGCAAGTGAAAAGTCACTTGTGTCACTTGTAGCTTGTCTTTTGTGGGCGTGTAGTGGCTACACTAATCATTGTGGGTTTTTTTTTATGTTACATGCTCGGCTTCATACTATCTTCGTAGGCAGAATAGCAAAGCTGTCTAACTATACCAGCTACATGCACTCACCAGAGGCACCAACAGTCTCTGCTACTTCCTTCCAAGCTTTGTTTTTCTCTGTGACATCTCTGTATTTTAATGAAAGGTTCTATATGCCAGGATACGATGAAAACACTGTCATATATATTTGCGAAACAGTAACCAGGCACTACTTGCAGGTAGAAACTCAAGTCGTAAATTGGGAACTGAAAAAATATCGGACCATATGCACCATATGGTTGGTCCGAGGAATTGTTGCTTTGTCGCTTGTCGTTGTTGCTGAACTCAAAGCTCTGTGACATGCACATACATAGAAAATGAATGGTTGCCTGTCACTTAGGCCCTTTGTTGTATGAACTAGAAAACGTCTTTAAAACATCTGCTAATTGCGACCTTGGGATTGTAAGGATTTTAAGGATTGATTGCACAATTCTGTGATTTTAAGATATCGACATAAAGTTTGGATCCTCAATAAGGCCAATGCAGATATGTTTTAACTTCATTTTTAAATATTTTTCATTATTATTTTTGTTTAAAACTTTTGACATATGTTCAGAGGCATGTAAATAACGTATTTATATTTTTAAAAGTCCAATTATAACTCTAAGGTTCTGTAATTTTGAATATAAACTGGTTTCACCTCCCATAGCATGTTCAGAACCGTGTTGCATCCACAGCTTATCAAGAAACTTATCAAAACATCTTGTTTCTTTGGAAACGTTATAAACATGTAGTATATCTTCATGTATTTACAATATAGAGAATACATGCAGCGTTATGCATATGGAAGATGTAGGCTATGCAGCATTCAGAGACAAGCTCTCATTTTTTGGGTGCAAAAATCAAAGCCTTTTCTACCTACAGTATCACGTGTTCATGAGTCCACTTCATCACCTCGTATCAGCTAATGATACTGTTTTTGATGTCAGGTTGTGTTATTCAGATACAGACCAACTAGGAATGAATATTCTGCATGATTCCACTACAGTTAAAGGCCAATGCAATCTGCATATCTTTTTTTAATCTTTATCACTTTCGATAAGAGTGTTCTTTAATGCCTCAATGCAAATTTTGGTCCGACTTCCTGGTAAAAGTTGAGAGCAGGGATATTAACAGGCAAATACAGCACACACACACATGCACAGTGGCGTGATGGAGATGTGAACATGGGTATGTCAGTGAAGTAGCCAGGCACACAATGGACAAAATGCTGCAGGCTGCAGACACATGTGGAATTCCAGAGGGTAAAGAGAGACGTGTGTGTGTGTGTGTGTGTTTGTATATGTGTGTACTTGTGTGTTTTTGATTAATGAATTAGTGTTGCTCAAAGCCGCGAAGCCCCCACCCCCCCAAAGTCATACATCAGTGTCTGTCTTAATCAGATCTCTACTTAATCAGTGTGTGATCTCTCTTTAAATTGACACCATAATGAAAGCATACAAATGTTCAGTCACAGCAGGGCAGCATTGATAAACATCGCACAAAATCCACACAAGAGTAGAATACAATGTATTTTTAAATGGACACTCTCTTAAAGTTTTCTAAAACAGTCTGTCAGTGTTCAGTAGGAATGTATCAACATTTAGTCTAGACATTTTTGATTATTATTTACTTATTTAGTAGCAATTATTTACTTATTTAGTAGCATGTCTAGACTTACTTGTGCTAAGTAAAGGCTAGATAAAAAGTTATTTAAATCCTCAATAGACAGTATTGGATGTATTTAAGTTGCTAAATTGCATTTTGTCAGATAAAAAAAACAGAATGCCATACCAGCACCCATTACTGTCTGATTTTTCAGCAGTTTCAGATTTGTTAACAATAAGCTCAATACATCTAAAAGGCTAAAACTTCTAAAACAGGTCCTTGGAGCATTAACATTAAAGACAGTTCATCAAACATCAGTGCTACATCTACACCTTGATGGACACAAAGTGATCATTTAAGGCCAGTTTTCAAAGCCATTCTAGTTGAGTCTGAGGCGTTTATTAAATCTACTTAAATCCAAACCTTTATTAATTTATTTACTTAAAAAAAAAAAAAAAAAAAAAAAAGCTTAGTCTAGGCTATTTAGGGGGCCAAGCACCCTATTGTAGTTATTGAAATTTGTTTAATTTCACTGACTTTCAATTCCATACATTTCTTATTTATTCTTTCGGTTTTTTTTTTTGGTTCCCCTGTTCCGTCTTGTCTTTTTTTCCCCCTGAGTCCGTCTGGCCCCTCATTCTGTGTCCTAGTCCAGGCTGTCACACTAATAAGATTAGTCCTTTCAAGGTCTGCTTCTGCTGCCAAGCCTTCAGCAATTGAGTCATCGAGTCTTGACACACTTTGCCTTTGTCTCTCTCTCACTCTCTCACTTTCTCTCTTTATCTCTCTCTCTCTCTCTCTCCTTAGTTATTTGTCTCAGTTTTTATTTACATATCGGTCTCATTAATGCACTAGTCATGACTCTCATTAAGTCCTTGTAAAGGATTACTTAGCTAATGGGCAACACAAAAAAAGCCAGCATGAAAATGAAAACTTAGCTTTATAGGGGACAAATCATCCCCCAGTGGGTGAGGAAATACACTAGTTGCAGATGTGTGTTAACCTGAAAGGATGTTGAATGTTTATAAGTGTTTACATTGAGGTAATTTGGTCTTCTGCTGCTGTGGTCATGATGTATCTGGAATAGAGGCCTGGTTCACTTAAATCCCCCCACTAGTCTGCGTGGATTAACACTAGTCGCCATACAAAATCTGAAGGTCCTGATACAAACCAGCTGTGTTTCTAAAAGCTCTGAGGCGACTATCTATTTTAGAGTGGCATAGCTTATTTTCCTGGAACTTTCTATCCCAGAAAAAACATACTTGGTCAGCTGGTGAGCCAGCTCAGGCTGTTTTGTTAACATGAAAAGTTTTTTTCAGTAAGAAAAGACAATGACAGATGGGGCTTCCCAGACGGGGCGACTCAATTAAGGTCCCCATATCAAATCTTATCTTACTGCTAACACGCCAAATTGGCTGCTCTGGCTAAGGTGCCAAAGGACCAATCCGTCTTGTTACGACCACACATACAGAGTTGGTTTACAGCATATGTCGTAAAGACGGTTGTCCAGCCTGTGAGAGTGTTTTATTGAGTTACACACAACCCCCCAAATGTTAAAACACAAAGCTACATAAGACAATTCCACGGTTTATTCAGAAAGTGATTAGTCATTCACTAATGGCTGCCACTACACGCCTCAACCGATTGTCCATCTGTCCACTACATGCTGTTTAGCGTAGCTGCTACTCCCACTACCGAAGGGGTACTTACTGACCTGGCTAACTTTTCCTTTCGGTTTCTGAGGGGTCACTAAAGCAATACGTTTACGCTGTTGTTATCTTTGAGGTAAATATCTTTGAGGTAGTTCTGTGAGTAGTTTCATTTTTCTGCATGCTAAAATATCAATATTTCTCTGTTTTTATATTGAATCAGAAATTTGAGGCAACAGTGTAAAGTTGTGGTAAGTAGCATAGCACAATATTTAGCTTCTTCTATATTTTGTACACTTAGAAGCTACAAGCTACAAAATCTTGAATACTGCAGTCAGACTGGGTTTTGCATGTTGGTGTATATACACTTCTGTACACCAGTTACCAATGTGAGAAAACCTTTGAACTCTGTCACACACTAGAGATTTGGATTTTCGGTGAAGGTGAGGGCAAACGTGTGCTTCCTCCAAGATACATGAAACCAACCAACTGCATGTTTTTGACCTGCTAGTGATGCTGCATCACAAGGCAATGTAACACACTAGCTACTCAGTGCTATCTGCCCTCTTTTGCATACATGAGCTCATAGATGCCCATGATTGACTATTGCCACTATGATTAACAAGGGAGAGAGAGTAGGCACAAGAACTTTGGTAAAACATCCCTCTACGTGAACAAGTGGACCTAAAATATACAAGCAAAAATAAATACCTAACAGTGGCCTATGTTTTTTCCTTTAATTTGTCACATTGCTGTAGTGGGATCAGGTGATCCGGTATCACAATTACAACAGCAGCAATAAGCTGGTTAAGAATTAGAAAGGAAGGGGACGAAAGCTAGCAAGCGAAGAGAGAAACATACAGGATTCCAGCCAACTCTCTTTACTGACAAATGGTGATGGACCGACCGACAGGTTGTTATCTTAAGCCTGACACTCGGCTTTTATCGCATGCTTTCAGATAGCTTGTTTAGGATGTTCAATTATTTAAACGCTTCTCTTCATGTCTAGACTGAATTGTATCATCCTGACATCACCATGTCACCAGGAGACAAAAAAAAGAATTAAGTTATAAGCCAGGCCTCTTCTTTAATCCCCTTAATACTGGAAGACATGCTACATGAGTGCACATCTATGATATACGTGCCAAGCGCTTCTCTCTGTGTGTCATCTTATAGTTAAACACACATCTACCTATCCTCCTGTGTAATCGCACATCCATATTGGAGGGTGGTGAAAGAGTCATGTTGAAACATGGTATGAGCGAGGGAGGAGAGAAAGGACGATAAGAGGGGAAAAATGCAAGGGCTGTAGAGGAGAAGAAGGGAGGGGAGGGGTGATGTTTGCGCAAGTTGAGCGAAGTCACCTATTGTCTGAGCCTCGGTGTAGCTGCCGAGGCCTGGGGGCGCGAAAGGAAGAAAAGGAACCCAGAGAGCGAGGGAGAGGGAAAGCGTCTGGTTTGAGTCAGCGCAACAGGCTCTGACGCTCCTGCTGCCCACTGAAGAATGGCTAGCTCGCTCCAGTCATCTCAGGTTTAAGGATTTTAATCACCAGAGTTTTGGACAGCAAAGAATGCATGAGTGGAGTTATGGTGATCTGAGGTAATAATTCCATCACTTGATGTTTGTGGTTGTCATGATTGTGATGATGTTATTTGTCATTTTGAGGGTTTAATGATAATGTTACATATGTTCTCAGTTTGTTTTGAGTGCAGGCATGTTGCCAAGAGAAGTTTATTGATTGTTATATGATTTAAATTCTTTGTCTCTGGTCATGTTTCAAACAACATTTCAACGTCTGACTTTATAGATTGTTCTTGTTAACAAGACAAAAGAGTTCACTTTCCTTCTGTTAGTTATTATGTACTTGGATGTTGGAATGAATATAACTGAACCATAACCCAGTAACATTCCTAGGTTTTGTTTTTATTTTTTTTGTAAATAATCTAATTAATTAGTTCTCATGATAAGAAAAGAATATCCTGCTAGTATTTATTTGATGCTATGATAATGTAACTCCTGCTTTTTCAATGGGGATCCGATTGGAGCCATGGTTTAATTTTAGTCAGATTGGTTTCTGTCATTTAATGATTGCAATTAGACACACAGAGACACTGATCTGCTTCCTGTCTCCTCTAGAGAGACTTATGAGACAACATAAAGCCTGACTCTGACCAGGGTTTGAATGCTTTTATAGTAATAACACCTAAGATCATAAGAAAATGCAGTTGTTAAAATGCTGTAGTTGTCAGTAATGATACTATAACTGTCTTTACTGGAACTGTTTCTGCATTAGTGAGTTGGTTAGTAATTTAGGGCTGGGCTTTAGATTCTCGCCTTGATATAATCATGAGATGAGGAACAAGATCCTCCGGGCAGTGTTGTGTTATTGTATTATGGAAGCACAAAAAGAGACAATAATGGTTTGAATTTCTTGGAGGTTAATAGCATATTTCAGTGCATTTCAATGAATTTAATGGGGTTTAAATTTCGTTATTAAGAATCTAAAAGCTTTAAGCATTAAAATGTCTCATTTTTTTTGCTTCCATATTTGTATTCAGTTGATACCCTTAGCAGTTTGACCACATTCCTCTCTATTTTGCTCCCGTCACCCAGATCGTTCTCCTGACATGCAGGGATTAACAACTACAAATCATTTGTGCTCTGTTGTTTCCTCAAATGCAATCACTGACCTCTTGTATCCGAAACCTGCCATGTAATCTGGAGACAAAGTCTCCAGCTGGAGTTGCACTCTAATCTTTACTGAGGTGTGTGTGTGTGTGTGTGTGTGTGTGTGTGTGTATGTATGAGACTAATTCACCTAACAAGGCTGTCTAGTTATGCCAAGCTAAATATACCCAGAGAGGTATTCACATTCATGTCAGGGTTGCCATATTGGGAACAGGAAGTCTGAAGTGGTGATTGACATATCAGCTGAGTGTGAGTGTGTGTGTTTGTGTTATAGGGTTATATTAAGGTTGACATAATTGAATTTGACATGCTGTCAAGAAACACATCACCAAATCTGAATGTCTGTGACAGCCGTCAGAAAGTGTGACACATTTGTGACATTTGTCTCTGCAGTTTATTATAAATGTGCCAACTTCAAATAAGTGTGTGTATGTGTGTGTGTGTGTGTACGTGTGTGTGCGCGGGCATGTGGGGAATTTTTTTTTCTGACAGTTTTGACCTTGTGGGGCATTTTAGCGGTCCCCACAAGGGAAAAAAAAATACTAAAAGTTTTACCCAAAAAACAAAAAGGTTTCCTTTTGGTTACTGAGGTTAATGTAAGGGTTAGCTTTAGGTGTAGCATGGCATTAATTACATGCATTAATAATTACATCAATGGATACTGCTCACAAGGATACAAACGTGTGTGTGTGTTTGTGTGCATGCGCATACACACTGTGTGTGAATGTGTAGCTGCTAAGTGGCATTACTGCCTGCTGCTGTACCACTTGACCAAACACACACCATCCCGAATGCACACAAGCAGAGGTCAGATTGTGTTTGTAGACTGGAGCTCAAGATCTTTTGCCAACACAGCTTAATCTTCAGAGCTCTGTTCTGATCCTCAGTGTGTATTCGCACCGAGTATGTCCTAGAGTGTCTTAAATATCGTTTGTTTGTCCGATGTTGGTGGTATCAGAGTTAAATGATAGTTATTTGAGTCTCCATTTTGGATTGAGCTTGTGTAAGCCTTTGTGTGTGTGATTAATGTAAAACTGACTCATACATTTTTATCACAAGTGAAATCTGGCCTGTAATACTGACATGACAGCTACAGTTTGCAGCCAAGTTAATTTACATTCACCCTTTGCTCAACGCTCATTATTCGAGTCACTGATATAGTGTTATAGGATTCTCTGGCACATTTTTGGCCGGTAAGATCTGGTGCAAAGATCTTGTGATTATTTTTCCCTTAAAAGGGCATTTTGAATGCAGAATGAAGCGAACGGACGGGGGGAATGAGTTGCACCGTTAAGAGTGAGAGCCTAATGGGCTGTAGTAATGTAGTAATGTTTGAATAAGCTCAGGCCCAGGCTGTTAAAGCCTCTGACATTGTGAACATTGAGCCTCTCGTGCATCTCCGCTGCTTTACTAATGACTCCCATAATTCTTTAATTCTTACATGATGGATGAACAGCATGGAATAAAGCTGCGAGTGTTGTATACAGCATGGCAAGCGTCTGTCTGCGTGACAGATATGAAGCACAGAAACAAGGAAAAGGCTATGGCATGACTAAGGCGTGTGTGTGTGTGTGCGCGTGTGTATAAAGGGAATGGAAGTGGCAGCTTTCCAGTGGAGGCAGGATTGCCCCTGAGATGGAGACGCCGATGAAAAGCAGCTTGTTGTACTCCCTTGTTGTGCTCAGTGTACACGACACAGACATGTACAGTGCTATATTTAACTAAGGACATAAACTTCCACTTAAATAATGAAAGAACATGTTTAGATTTTCTCCCAATCTATTTGAGGTAAAACGAGACTGTTGAGGTTAACGTTTAGCGCAAATTAAAAAGCAATTCCTGGAAACTAGTCGTGTATATTTGTGTTTCAAGAAAGTTTTAATGACAGAAGTTGATTAAAAAGCTCATTATTTTTAGAACATGCCCAATTGGGGCCATTTTAATCACCTTGGGCTCTATTTGGCAACTTAAGTCCAAAAGTATCAATATTTATGCAGGGAAAGTTTCTTGTGTTCAGACTCAGATTACACACATGCTTAAGTGGAGTTTCAGGGTGCCCCATTCAGATTATGCAAATCATCTGCCAGATTTTTTTTGAGTAGCGTCTAGACCACTGCCTTTTAAACACAAGCTCTTTCCTTTACACCTGAGAGCAATCTGGGATAGAAAATGCGGACCGAAAAAGGAAATAGCTTTTTTTGTTTTGTTTTGTTTGTGTTTGTTTGTTTGCTGGTGAATGTAACACGATGTAACAAGCAATAATAAACGCAAGAGACAATTTAAAAATGAAAAATAAACAAGACTAATATGATGATATATGAATATAAACACGGCAAGCATTGAAATCAGCATCTAATTGGAGTTGTATATTGCTGTATTAATAGTCCTTGATGTGATTATTCCAATCATATTGTGGCAAACATTTTTATGATTTAACATTAATTGTGGCAAAGCTATGTCTAATCAATTTAAATAGTCATTGTGTGTGTTCTGTGTGGTAGTTTTAGCTTATCATTAAGAAGAGTGATATAACTAAGGAGTGTCTCTCACTGTATATCCAACAACAAACCCCAGGGTAGCTCAGAGACAGCAGGGTTGCGAGTTCCAACCTCATGACTGTCACATGGTCACTGTTGATCAACACCCTTAACCTTTCCCGTGACGTCTTACGACAACTGACCACAACCTCTTTAGACGTTAGAATATACGAAGAAAGCAATTCGTTGTACATGTATAATGTATAATGATAAATCAAGTATTTATGGTGCACTGTTTTGGGAGTCCTCCAAGATATTTTATTTTTCGGACTCAATTGCAGTCGAGAGATCTCTAAATACAGCTCAATAGCTAATGTTCTGCTAATTCACTCGGAGGAGTGCTGAATGGCAATAATGCGATATGGATGGGTAAAATGGACATAGCTTTTATTTCCCTGAAGTGTCGCATTGAATTTCTTTTTCTGAACACAAATAAGCTTTTCTAAAGGTGTACTTACAAGTAGCAGTTTTCCTTTGAAACATGAACTGAATAAATGTCTGGTACTTTTAAAGATATTTCTTCATTTTAGTTGAATATTTAGGCATACTGATGTTTTTTTTTTCTCAGGTGAAAAAAAGTCAAATTAAACATTGAACTACAAAGTACTTATGGTTCTATTTATCCCACATATTATGATATTTAAAACTCTCCAGCCCCAGATATAACTTATATTAATATTTTACACTTTGTGAATTGTGTTGTGCACGTGCTTAACTTGAATTTCAGGACAGCACATGCTGATTATTGAAATTATCTGTGCAAAGTTCACACCCTGGGGGTTGACAGGGCTTTTCCTGTGTAGCACTCTGTGAGAAGGAGCTTACCATAGTGACTAGACCACTGCTATCAAGGTTTGATGTTCTGTGCATGCTGAGATGCTTTTCTGCTCACCACGGGTGTAAAGAGTGCTTCAAAGAGTGGCAGCTCAAAGCAATCTAGACATTTTCCTCTTGACCTCTTTTATTAGCAAAGCATTTTCAGCCGAACATTACCCGAAGCTCTTGACCTGTAACTGCATGATTTTTTTGCATTGCACTGCTGCCACATGATTGGCTGATTAGATAACTACATGACTGTACAGGTGTTCCTAATAAAGTGTGTGTGTGTGTATGTGTATGTGTGTGTGTATATATATATATATATATATATATATATATATATATATATATATATATATATATATATATATATATACATACATACACACATATATACAAATTTCTAACAAATCCCCAAATTGTTCTCATTCTGTAGAAATTTGTATAAAATCTCCTACACTGTCAGTATTTATCATGTTGTTCTGATAAGCTGAAGGAGACAGTGGCTATGAGGAAAAGCAGCACTCAGTGCCAAAAAAATATCTAACTACCTAGACATTGTTCAATGCTGCTTAGCCAAAAATAGATTGTTGCTTTGTTTAGTACTGGTCAGCAACACCATGTTCTTCTGTGCATTCGGTAGTCGTCGTCTGTGATAAAGTTATGAGCATGCTAGGAGTAGCAAAAGAGGTAGCGGATTACGCGGCCAAAGGGTTTTCAGTGCCGCTGCATCGCCTGCGCCAAGAAAAGGAGGCTGCTGTTGTACGATTTGGGGCGAGTCCAGAGGGAGGGCGAGGCAGAGATTTTGGTGAGTCGCAGCCGGACACAAAAGGGATGAGAACCGCCATTTTGAAAAAGTCAACCGCGACGTAACTGTCTGATCATATACCATGACACGGTAACAACCCTACCTGTGAGCCAGCTTGGATGAGTGGGTCTCCTAATTGTAAATATTTACACTGGGTTTGTGTGATAGATATGTGATTATTGCAGAATGATGAGTAAGTGTATTATAAAAGTGTTTACCTGATGTATTTGGAGCATGGCATCTGCTTGCCATTATTACCTGATGTCCCACTTCTCTCTCTCTCTCTCTCTCTCTCTCTCTCTCTCTCTCTCTCTCTCTCAAATGTAATAGTGTAAAAGTGGAAATAGAAATACCACCTCCTCACACTCCTCTCAAAAGGAGGACCGGTCATTTCCTGTTAAAATAGGGTGGAGACTGGATTCATTATTTTAGAGGTGTGTAAGCACATCCACTAATCTTTAGAGCAGCGTTCTTCCTCCCTCCCTCCCTCCCTCTCCCTCTGTCTCTCTATCGGTCTGGTGGCGTGTCAGTACGCTACAGCTCTTACAGAGTGGTGGATCTCAGCAGGTCACCGGCAGGACACAGGAGAATTAAATCAGAACAGCATTTCTCCTGACAATCTGATTCTGGAAGCCGCTTTCCGTTCAGTGCGTATATTGTTCTCATGTCCTATTTATGTATCATCGTTGTTTTACTTTTATATAACTGTTATCCTGTGCTTGTAGTTTTGTCAGTAATAGGACACCAGTTGAGGCTGGCAGTTCTCATCATACGAGAATGCTGACTGATTGATTGTGGTGGTGTTGTCACTGAAGCGGAGAATTTCTCCTGTAAATGTGTGTGTGGTCTGGAGGCTGTGGTACTGATGGTGAAACGTGCCCAACTTGTTCATGTAGTTCATGTCCTCCTGCAGCTGTGTATGCACCAGTGGATAACATCTGTGTTAGGTGGAAATGTATCATAGAAAAGGATCATTTCCATCATTCAGTTTTATTTTGTGTGTTATTCATTAATTAATTTTCGTTGTGTGTTTCAGAAAATGTATAATTTTTTTTTTTTTTAAAAAAAGGAGGTAAATTTATAAATGACCAGTTTATTATTCACCGTGTGTGTGTAGAGATATTTTTGAAGGGAATATTAGTGTGCAAAATATTGTTTGTCATTCCTGTGTAGTTGAGTTGATGACCCAACAGATATGACTGTGTGTGTGTGTGTGTGTGTGTGTGTGTGTGTGTGTGTGTGTGTGTGTGTGTGTGGTAATGACAGGGTTTAGGAGTCACATTTGAGTCAGGCAGTGTTGAGGAATGCCGAGGGGGCTTTCGTATGATGTCACGTCTCCACCACAAAGCTAAGACTGCGTGAACACACAAGTGTGAAATTGTGTTTCTGCACTGATAAGATACACACTGATCCAGCTGTTACATGCTTGATTGGGAATCTCCATTTTGTAAAGATAAAGTGGAGGAATCAAAATCTACAGTAATCAGAGTGTTAAAGGAATACTCCGTTGTTTTTCCAACCTAATCTAAAATTTAAGGGCAGTTGTTGGTGTCTTCAGTCAAAAGAATTTATTAATTCTTTGAAACTTTTATCAACTTAAAATTCCTGTGATGTTTGTCATCCAAAGACCTTTATTGTTCCAGTGTAATAGCTGTTTGCTTTGTGTCATGCAGCTTTTCCTTTTTTCAACAAGTGCCCTTAGACTTATAGGTGAATTTGAATTAAACGGGGTTTCTGTTCTTCTTTCGCACATATATTACAGATACAGGAGATTAGGGTTAGATTGAAAAATGCTGACGTATTCCTTTAATTTTGTGATTTTCAAAATTTAAGTAATTCTAGCACATAACCTTTGGTTCATTATTCCTCCTCCTACTAGTGAGAATCTTTTTGGAGTCAAGCAAAGCAACATTACTGTCACCCCTTATGCCAAAAATGGAGGATTTGCTCTGTCTACAAGCGCATTAGCAGTCTAGCCTGACATGTTTTGACAGATCCCGTGTCTATCCATGGAAAGGCGCACTAATGGAGGCTATACAGATGTGGAAAATAGTGTGATATTTGTTCTCGGGTTAGATTAAATAATGGCATCTAAACTGATCTTTTTATATTCGGTGAAGTCCAAGGTTACCTCTGGGTCACAAGGCTTTTTACTAACTGCAGTACATCCATATAATTACAGCAGCATTAGGTTCTTGTACTTATACAAATCCCCCTTTTTTTGTTGCTCCACACAAAAGTCTGTATTGCACCAAGGACACGCTGTGTGCCATGTCCTCATGAATCCCCTCCTCTGCTTCCTTCCTTCTTCCACAGGAAGATCTGTGTGCACTGTAAGTGTGTGCGTGAAGAGCATGCGGTGCGCTCCGTGCCCGGGCAGCTGGAGAAGATGATGACGAAGCTGGTGTCCGACTTCCAGAGGCACTCCATCTCGGACGACGACTCGGGATGCGCCTCGGAGGAGTACGCCTGGGTGCCGCCTGGTCTCAAGCCCGAACAGGTCAGCAGATATGCACCAGACAGAGCAAATATTCCCGCTCTCAGACTAGTAACTTGTGGCTGAGCTAGCCATGTACCAGAAAAGGCACGGCTGCTTTTCCCACAATCAACCCGTAATAGAAGTGGAGGTTCATATAGTCGAGGTGCGATTACATCCCTCTGGATGTATTATTCAGAACGTAAATAAGTGAATAATTTCATTAAAATATGAGCCTTTTAAAGAATCAATGATTAAATGATCTTATTATTTTGAAATCTGATCTTGTTATTTTAATCAGAAGTACAGTCTTTGCTTTGTTTATATATTCACTGATAAGGTTTTAGGTGTAGGCCATTTCTCACTCAAGATGCAGCAAACACAAAGCTTCATCTCCTTATGGATGTATTATTTATAACGTATCTGAGTGAATAAGTGCAATAAAATAAGACTGCCTTTTTCTTAAATAATTAGATTCAGAATCAGAATATGTTTTATTATTTTTACAGAATCAAAAGTAATGAAAGATTGTTGTTTATAGATTTAATGCTAAAGTTTTAGTTGTAGTCCATTTCCTTCACAAAGCATCAAGCATGAAGCATGAAGCTTTATCTCTCTCTGTGATTATATTATTTATAATGTATCTACATAAACTGGTGCATTAAAATAAACAAGGAAACAACTGATGCATTATTTGAAACCTTTTTATTATTTGAAACTTATTCCATGCATATCTATGGTTAGGACAGTTTATAGTGTACTCTGTGTGCTAGCATTCTTAAGTCTGTAGTAGGCAAAAACAGTGTAGTGATAGTAACTGAGCCAGCGAGTGTGTATTGTCTATTGTGTGTTGTTCTCGGAGCTCACGTTTCTCTTCACGGAGCCAGTCTGTGTGGACAGAGGCAGAGGACTCATGTTACAGTGTACTGAACATTCCCATTACTCTTCTGCTTACACACTGCCTTTATTGCCCACCATTTAACAAAGAAGTGCGTCTATACGTGTGTGTTGGTCGCTATGTGCACCGTTTAATTCTCCTAATGCCTTTGTGTTCGCAGGTATATCAGTACTTCAGCTGTATTCCTGAGGACAAGGTACCTTATGTCAACAGCCCGGGAGAAAGATATCGCATTAAACAGCTCCTCCATCAGCTCCCAGCTCATGACAGTGAGGTCAGAATCCTCTACACTTCACCCCAAAGCATCACACTTTACATTCTTGGGTCTAATCCAAGCCCTGATCAAACACCTGCTTCAGCTTCATGTTAATCAGGAGTTTCTGAATATTAATCAAGGCAGATGGGTGAGGATTGAGATTAATCACTTATATTCTTGCAATGTCAAAGCACTTAGGAGGTGGAGTGTTTTTCCCAAATAATCAAATTCAGAATATGAAATAAATTTTGTAATTCATAAGCCACTGTGGCATTTTTCTTCTAAATTTAGCACTCAGTTAGCATTTTCAGCATTTTTGATAAATTGCCATTCCAAATGTACTACACACTCACTGTCCGCTTCATGTTGGCAACAGCGAAATGTACGAAATCATGCAGATACAGGTCAAGAGCTTCATTTCATGTTCACATCAAACATTAGAATGAGGAAAAGATGTGATTTCATTGACTATGACTGTGGCATGGTTGTCGGTGCCAGGTGAGCTAGTTTCAGAAACTGCTGATCCCCTGGGACTTTCACACACAACAGTCTCAACTGTCACACAGAATGGTGTGAAAAACAAAAAACATCCTGTGAGCAGCAGTTCTGTGGGAGGAGATGATGAGAGAGGTCAGATGAGAATGGCCAGCCTGGTTCGAGCTCACAGGAAAGCTCCTTAAATAATCACTCCTCACAACAGTGGTGAGCAGAAAAGCATCTCAGAATGCACAATACTGCACTCTGAGGCTACACTGGGCACAGGCTCACCAAAACTGGACAGGCGATGATGTTTTTCCAATCTTCAGCTGTCCAATTCTGCTAAAGCGCTTGGCCTGTATCTGCATGGTTTTATGCATGATTGGCTGATGGGATAATTGCATGAATGTACAGGGGTTTCTGTTAAAGTAGATAGTCTGTGTATGTTCAGCATACAAACATAGCAAGGAATCCAGTAATTATTATTTCTTCTATACAGAAAACACAGCGTATGTGAACGTACTCAGTTGTCAATCCTGCTTAACTGGATGCCAAATAAGCACCTGTGTGTATATTCAAAGAACAGACAACAGTCTGCTGCTAATGATGATTTTCACGTTATTATTTTCATACCGAAATATTAGCTCATTAGCTGGGTCATGTCCTAGCCTGTATATATATAATGTAGGTTATATAATACACTTTTGATCCACACTTTTTAGGATCAATGACATCATCCATCATATTTACTGGTAAATTTGCAGAATTACTGGCCAGTTCCAAATTTTACATAATATGACAAAAAGGAAGAAAAATGAAGCAAAAAACAATGAAAATTAAACAAATATTCATGCAATGAATAAGCAAATGAAATGTAAAGTAATACAGATAAACACATTCCAACATTCCTTGATCTTCAGGAAGAGCTTTATCCTGGTTACGATGCATCCGGAGTCTATTCCAGGAACACTGGTCGGAATATACCCTGGAAGGAATGCATACATTCTAACATCAAAATTACATTCATTTTTAAAAATAAATATTATAATCTTTATAGAAATAGCAGTATGATTACATCCCATTATTAAGCCTCTGATGAACTTTATCAGGGGAAAGTATGCAGTACAAAATATACACAGCTTTATTTTTGCACCTGAGAGTATATTAAATTTGTCCAGCGTCAGTGTGACAAGCGTGATTTTTAATACTTGCAGTGTGAACTTTCTGTAATTGTGTGTGTGTGTGTCTTTGTGCAGCCACAGTACTGTAACTCTCTGGATGAGGAGGAGAAAAAGGAGCTGCGGTTGTTCAGTCAGCAGAGGAAGAGAGAGAACCTAGGCCGTGGCAATGTGCGCCTCTTTCCTGTCACCATGACCGGAGCCATCTGCCAACAGGTACACACACACACAGCGAGCATACATACACAGGTTGTAACCATAAGATGACTCACCGTCATAGACAGCATGACGACGACATCATTAGCTGACAGAGACCCAAAACTCCTCCGGTGAGCGGGCATGATTGACGACATTAAACCACATACATTCCAGCCCTAGCTACAGCATTTGAAGAATCGTGCCACGTTCCATTGCCCTGTGAACGCACCCTCGCTGATGAACTCTTGCCGAGAGGGTGTGCCAGAATCTGGGAGGGACGCTTTGTTTCCTCTGGTCTTGATTTATGGATTTGCCAAACACATGTGGCTTTGCCTGATCTGCACCCAGGTGGAACAAAACAAACCTGAGAGCAGTGCTTGAGTCATTTCAGTGTTCATAAAAGGGGCATTTTGACCTCTTAAGTGTTAGCAGATTTACTGTTTTTTTTCCTTCAGCTTTAAAGTTGACTTGTGATAAGCCTGTGCAGGTGACATTTACAAGGGCACATTGAAAAGAGTGGGAGTGTCGTGTTAAGTATAAGTGAAGTCATTCTGCAGATTATTTACCTCCTTAAGAACATATTTCATCTGTGGTGTGCAGGTTACATTCAGACAGAAGGCTATAGTACTCAAACTGGATTTGATGTTTTTCTGCAGATTTGTTGTGTAATATAATTATATAATAAATCTGAGAATGTGTTAACTCATCACGATTTATTAGTGCTGTCAAATTGCTTTAAAAACTTGTCTATGTGAGAAATATGTACTTAGTACTTAAATATATTTGAATATAGAAGACCTTCAACATAACAAACAATAGCAGCATCACACAGTGTGTTTGTATGACAAGCCATGGAAGGTAAAACTTGTCACTTTTATTAAAAAAAAATTACATTTGTTATCCTACTGATCCATGTAAACATCTAACATTTTTAACTCCTTTTTTGTTGTTCAAGCTTGTAACACAATTTAGCCAAATCCCACTCTAGGTGTCTGTTGGAAATGACCTACTTGTATGTAATATCTTTTCCGGGACATACATTTTATTTGTTTGATCAGAAAATATAATACATTATTTAAAAAAGGAGAAAGCGTGCGATAAACAACATATTTTTATTTTAGCCCTAAGTGCCATGAGGTAATTTGGCTGCTAGAACCTGGGATTTTAAACATTCACACTTTGATTTTTGCCCTTGAAATATAATTTAATGTTTTTTTTTTTTAACTGAGAGCTTGTTATGGAAAGCACTGACAGTATTACGCATTGTGTGCTTTTAGGAAGTCCACATTATCCTCTGCATGCCTGTATATTCTTTAAAATGTTTTTTAAAAAGCAGTTATGGATTCCATGCCTTTGTTTGTTTTCTGTTCCCCCTCAGTGTGGGAGGCAGATTTATGGAGGTGATATAGCCGTGTTTGCCTCCCGTGCGGGTCATGGCACCTGCTGGCACCCTCAGTGCTTCCAGTGTGCCACCTGCAGCGAGCTGCTAGTCGACCTCATCTACTTCTACCAGGACGGCCATATCTACTGCGGACGTCACCACGCCGAGCGCATCAAACCACGCTGCCAGGCCTGTGATGAGGTCAGCCGTAATTCCAGCCAAATAATACTCCTAATTCAACTCAGCACTGAATCGAATGTGTTTTATCAAGTGTCCTGAAGTGACTCTAAACTACAAACCCTGCCATTTTCCCTCTTGTTTGTGATTAGATCATTCTGGCTGACGAGTGCACGGAAGCAGAGGGACGCCACTGGCACATGAGGCATTTCTGCTGCTTTGAGTGTGAGACGGCACTCGGTGGACAGCGCTACATCATGAGAGAGAGCCGGCCATACTGCTGTACCTGCTACGAGTCTCTGTATGCTGAGTACTGCGACACCTGCGGAGAGCACATCGGTAAACACGCTGATACACACATGATGAGCTCAAACAGAAAGCCACGGCATTGCATGGGCGATAAAATAATGCGAAAATAGATTAAGCTGAAAAGAGATATAATGCTCAATACTAGAGATGGCCAGTCTCATTCCTGGAGATCCACAGCCGTAGAGAGTTTATTTCCCCACACACATGGCTCTAATATTCAGTCTGCCGATGATGAACCATGATGAACCGGATCAGCTGTGTTGGATTAGAGCTGGATTTAAACTCTGTAATGCTGTGGTGCTCCAGGAATGGAAATAACCCCCACCCCCTCCACCCCCACTGTATATAACATTTCAATATGATGGTGTAATGCAGTAAAAAAAAAAAAAAAAAAAAAAACTAAAATGACAGTATTATACCACCAACATTGAAGTATAGCAGTGTAGCAGCTGACATTGGATAAAATCTACATGTGCTGTGAGAATTTTACATTGGATAGTTGTCTTTTATTTTAAATACAATCATACCAGGCAAAAACTGTATGTTTTGATAAACTATTTTATGCTAAAAAGTCTATTCTATAGAGGATCTTTAGCAAATTAACAGTGCCGTTATTTTACCATGTAGGTTTCAGACTTTTCCGTTTCATTTGCACATTATATTATTCAGTAGTCATATTATAAGGTTATACAGTACCCATACTGGCTAGCAGCTACATTGTTAACGTGTCTTATTTACAGGTATAGATCAGGGGCAGATGACGTATGAGGGGCAGCACTGGCACGCGTCCGAGGCGTGTTTTTGCTGTGCCCGCTGTCAGCTGCCCCTGTTGGGCAGACCCTTCCTCCCCCGTGGGGGGCTCATCTTCTGTTCCCGCTCCTGCTCTCTGGGAGAAGACCCCAATAACTCTGACTCCTGTGACTCCGCCCTGCAGTGCAAACCAACCTCACACAAACTCGTACATCAACAGCAGAAAGAACGCAGTTCACCTCTGCGACCACCAGCGGGCAGCAGTCTCACCACTGCAACTGCTAAACTTTCTACTGCAAGCACATCAACCCCTTTATCAGAAAGCAGAGGTATGAAGTATAACCAGTACTGGTTTATTACTTACGCAAAGAAACATCAGATCTACATTTTAGATTTTTTACATCCCTAAAAATCCAAGAATGTTAAAATATTTTGTTCCGTCTTTGTTTTGTCTTGTTTATTAGGCGTGCACACTTCATTTTTCCATTTACAAAATGGCGGTCCTCCACCTCCACCTTATGGACAAACTCACCCTCAAAGCTCACATTCTCCTACCTTAGCCAATGGTTGGGGACCGCTTCCAAACGGAGACCAATCAAACACAGATGAACACTCAGAGCAGGAGTACATGGTGGAACTGAACGGATACGCTGAATTCGGGCCTTTTCCACCCAGCTGTACCTCCAGAGGAACCTCGACAGCAAAGGACACTGGGAGAGTGGAGAGCAGCTCAGGTGAGTTCGATTCATTTCTAGTCCTATGCACACAAGCATTACTGAATATAAGCAAATAATCAAAACTTCCACATTCATACTGTCTCATTTTTCACTACATTATACTTCTTTTTTTTTTTTTTTTTTTTTTTTTTGCTTTTCTTAGGAATTCTTCCTCAGCCCCACCCATCACCTGAGGTTGACTCCCAAGAAGATGCAGACTTTTTCCCACCACCTCCACCTCCTGTCTTCATCGGCCCTGATGATTTACCAATCCTACCCCAGCCTGATGAGCCCCACCCCTCCCCTCCTCCACCACAGTTTGGACGAAGCAGCACAGCCAGGGTCAGCTTCAGGGAGCCAATCAGCTCCAGCTATTCAGTGGAGGAGGATGAGGAAGAGGAGGAGGAGGAGGAGGAAGTGGAGGTTGAAATGGAGAGGAAAGAGGAAGATGAGGTAGAGCAGGAAGAAGAGGAAGATGAAGCTGATGGAGGCTCAGGGCACGGACTACACCTTCGAGCTGGAATGCCACCTCAGATGGACCTTTTGGGTAATATAAATTTATAAAAGTAGTAAAACTTTAAAGCAGACTTTATCAAGTGCTTGGCTGAATTTCTCTAGTAAACATGCCATCCTGTTATGAAAATCTTTTTGTTTTACAAAATATAGTTGTGTTTGTGGGTGTTTTTATCCTGAGAGGAGCAAGGCGCAATAAAAATGATGTGGAAAGGAAGTCCACTGCTAAGTAGTGAACGGAGAAAGAGAGTCCTTTTTATGCAACTAACCGCTTCTTTTCCTTTTCTTAGACGGCTCGTACCGTCGCAGTTTCCGGCAGGGGTGCACAAGCCCACCTGGCCGAAGCCGCCTGGTCTCGGACTCCCCCCTCCACCTGGGCACGGAGAAACACTTCCGTCGCTCCAGACGCGACAGACCTCGTCTAGATTCTCTGGAGTGGAGAGGAGGAGAGAGAGAGCACACCGCACGCCCACCCTCCATCACCTCCCCTGGGAACGGAAATTCCCGTTTGACGCTTCACTCCACCCACTACAGACACGAAGACTCCTGTTCAACCTGCTCATCCTCCTCCGACTCTGAAGAAGAGGGCTTCTTCCTTGGCCAGCGGATTCCTCTACCTCCTCAGCTGACGGGGGAGAGAGAGAGGGAGGGAGAGAGAGGAGAGACAGAGGGGAAAAGCAAGAGAGGGAGTCTGAGGAGGAGGAGGAGGACACAAAGTCTCAGTGCGAAGGACAAAGACAAGGACAAAAACTGCATATTGTCTTGAGAGAAAGAATGATAGTGAAATATTGAGATGTGCTGATTCTTGCTTTCATTCAGGAAGTGAACTGACATGTTTCAGGCATGTTGGACGGATGCAGGATGCAGTATCAAGTCCGATCTGTGGTCAAAGTTTAAAGTAAATTTCCCTGATTTTCCTGCTCTAACACGTCTGGTTAATATCCTAGTAAACTAGGTGTATACCAAAAAAGGCTAGTAATAACCTGATTAATCAGTTATTTAAATCAAGTGCATTTATTACAGATGGAAACTAACACATGCATAATAAAACATAACCTTTAAGGGGTGGTTCAGCAAAAAAATTCAATTTACATCACTTCCCCTGTTGTCAAGGCTTGTTTGTTGGTGCTACGCGGCAAATGTAGCAGTAACAGTTAACAGAAATGCAGTGGGGTCCAAACGTCTGAGACCATAGAGAAAATGCTTCTGTTTTGCATTCTTTTCTAATTTAATGCAAAATTATTCATTACTAATGATGATATCAACATAACAACTTGAGTGAAATGTAGAGTCGTAGAAATATTTACTGTACATGATTTTCACAGTTGATTAGCATTTGGTACTTCCTCTTTTTTGCTTTAATAACAGCATGCACTCGAACTGGCTCAGACTCCACAAGTTTGTGGAAAAACAAGATCAAATACATCTGAGTGTCATCTGAACACTTTCTTTCTTTGGAAGAGGTGAGTCTCAAGGTAAATCTGACCTTTTGTCCAAAAAAATTGCTTTTTAAAATGAACAAGAAATAGTCAAGATTTCACATTTCCTTACTTTGTTTGAAAAAGGTCAAAGCATGAATGCTTTTTATTTGTTTCCATATTTAAATGAAAAAAAAATCCCAGATTTTCAACCTGGTTTCAGATTTTTGAACCTCACTGTATACATCCGAATCTTTATATACTTGCTTGAAAAATCAATCCAGCTCTTTGCTTCTTCTATCCATTCTCTTTACTGCAGTGCAACATGAGACTTTCATTTTTTTTTTCTTCTTTTTTTTTCTGTAAAATTGTGTTTGCCACACTGATTCCTACTGCACATGTTCAGGTAAGGTGCATGTATTCCAGCAGACATTTGGAGGAGCGTATGTGCAACACACGGAAGTGTTAACTAGATCTTGGTCACACTGTGTCCAAGATGGTGTCACATTAATGAAAAAAAATGAGTGTAGTGTAAGATTTTAAGTGAGCTAGACTTCCATTACTGGTTAGTTTTATCAGTTTTATAGCTCCGGTCCAAAACTAAAGAAGTAAAGCTCGTGTCTTCTGCCAAAATGGTGTGTTTGAGCAGGAAAATCACTTGTGCATAGCATTACACACACTATTAGAAACAGGCTCTGTTGTTCACATGAGTGAAGAAAATGCTGCGATTCACATGTGGGGCTGTAATAATTTGAACGAGGCATATATTCGAGAGAAACGAAAACTATGTAACATCTTTCATTGAAGCACTTTGTTAATTTTTACGCAGATACCTTCGGTTTTTTCTTAGAACTGTGGAATATGTGACATGTTATTTAGGAACAAGCTTCAACCACATGCTTTGAAATACTTCAAGGCAAGCAAATATGTTCACACACCTTGAATCTCTTGCTAGTTTGTGTTCATCTGGGTGAAAGATCACGCTAATCCCAACACAATATCACCAGATGAGCTCATTTAAGAGAAAGTCATTCGGGTAAAATGGCTTCTTTTCTTAGACAACAGAGAAGATTGTGATCTCGAAGGCCAGGTGCACTGGATTTTGTTCTCCTATGACAAACACATAGTTCTCTAATGCAGAGCAAATGCACAGGGATGCATGGAGAGAAAAAGCTGTCAGGCTTGAAGAACGTTCTGGAAACACACTGTGTGTGTAGGATGCCTGGGTATTGCTCTCCATTTAAGATCTGCATGTTGATTACATGAACATCCAGTAAACATGGAAATGATAACTCTCCTCGGATTTGGTTCTGAGATTGAAAATGCACCCTGAGGCGCTGTGAAACACAAAAACAAAGTAATCAAGATCTTGCTGGTCGACCAAACGCTCTTATTTCTTACAAACAACTTGATAGTATTCAGAAGGTGCTTTGTGGAGACAATAACCCTGTGACTGTGCAGCTACACAAGAGCTTTCAGTGTTTCAAACAGTTCTTAATGCTGAACTTGGACGATGATACAGAACGGAAACATTTACACTTTCTGAACCTTGCAGTTCGTTCATGCAAATGAGGAAACCAGAAGATGGAACATTGAAAGACACTGTAAATTACAATCGTGCTCGTTATACATGTGCAGGTGATGGTGCCGCTATTACGCTCCTGTGAATATAGCTTTAGATATGTATGTTTTTCTAACAAGACTCATTTTTATCAGAGAATCCAAGTTTATTTCAAGTAACCTTTTTGCATAGGTGAAAATAAACCACTTGAACATTCATTGTGTTTGTGCTTAATTCATTTGTAAATTGAATTAAATCTGTTTCAAGTTTCACTTTATTCAGTCGGAGCCGTTTGTGTGTTTTACAAATTGATACTTGGTGGAAAGTGAAATTGTTGATATGGTGTATCATGTGGACGTGGTGGCTCAGTGGTTAAGACGTTGGACTTCTGATCGGAAGGTTGAGAGTTCAAATTCCAGCACCACCACGCTGCCTCTGCTGGGCCCTTGAGCAAGGCCCTCAACTGCTCAGTTGTATAAATCAGATAATTGTAAGCCGCTCTGGATAAGGGCGTCTGCCAAATGCCGTAAATGTAAATGTGTATAGTTGCAAAGGCCATATCCTTGGTCATTTCTGAAAAGAAAAAAAGTCAGTAGATGTTTCCAAAAAACTGGAAATCAATTATTTTGTTAGAATAATTTCAGCCTCCAGTAAAGCATACTACAGTGTAAACCCATATGAGGATGGGTTCTCTGTTGAGTCTGGTTCCTCTCAAGGTTTCTTCCTATCACCATCTCAGGGAGTTTTTCCTTGCCACCGTCGCCCTGCTTGCTCATCAGAGACGGCACACACACACACTTCACTTTACTTTTGTTTGTGTAAAGCTGCTTTGAGACAATGACCTTTGTAAAAAAGCGCTATACAAATAAAAATGAATTGAATTGAAAAATTGAATTTAAAGCAAGTCAGATCATTTGACTCAGCTCACCAATAAGAGTCACCTCTTTTGACTCTCAAATGACACATTATTGCCATTTTGATGTCTCACCATTCATGCTAACAACCAGCGCTGAAGCTTTCAGTGGAAAACTAATTGTGAAAAGGCCAAAGTCTTTATGACTAATTATGTACTTCGGGCACACCACATATTTATGTTCTACAGTTAACACCAGCACTGTCTGAGTCTTTTATCTATATGTTTAATCAATTAAAGATGCACAAAGATGTAGCTTTCCTTATTTAAATGCTATTCTGTACCTTTTCATTTATTGGGCTTAATCTGTAAACTCCAGGTGTTCAAAAACCTTCGACTGGCAGTGTATGTAAAATGGCACACATCCAGTTTCAGTATTGATAGAACTATAATAAAGGCCGTTTATACAATGTTAAACATTCATTTCCACTGAAATATTTCTCTGAGAATTCCTGTAAATTCCCTTTACAGCCATAATGTAGTGCAATTTCTGGTAAATACCCCTTCATCTCTGCTTTCCAGTGCACTAATGGAGCAGTGGTGAGTAGACCATTAACACTCACAATACCACTGTATGGCTCCCTCAGTGTGTACACAGCATTATTCTACAAGGGACGGGAAAAGTTCACCTTCATTAGTTACTAATTAAAGGTCGGGAAGTCTCAGGCTGTGTTTTACCACCATTTGGGCTCAAAGACACACAATGTTGTGTGTACATATTACTCCATCTCACCAATAGGTGGAAGTATGTCTTATAATTTTCAGAAGCACAGGGATTTTCCCAGGTGAGATCAGAGATGGAAAAAAAAAAATCAAAGTTAATTCATCTGAGCAAAAACAGTGTGTCCTTTATGCATGTGTAACCATACACTCTAAGAAGTAAAGCCACCAAACTGTACTTTCTGTTCTTTGTTGCCGGTTGGTACCATCAAGGAAATACCTGGGAAGGTGAATGTGTTGGACCTTTAATTAGCTTTTAGAGTAAAGCTCCACATGTACAGTGGTCCAGTTCAGTTCAGTTTTTATAGGTATAAAAGATACATACTACAAAAGATGGACAAGGGAAAGTACAGTTTGGTATCTTTATTTCTGATAGTGTAGATAATTTCTGAAATGACTCTCTCCTGCCTCAAAAATAAAGGTAAGTACAATAATAAAGTATGTATGTATTTATGTATGTATGTATATATAAATCTATCTATCTATCTATCTATCTATCTATTTATTTGTGTTTACTTGCTTATTTTATTTATTTACCTACTCACATTCTATTTATTTATTTGTTTGTTTGTTTATCTGTTTCTGTATTTACTTAGTTGCTTATTTTATTTAATTCATTTTATTTGTTTGTTTATGTATTTACTTGTTTGTTTATGTATTTACTTACTTACACATTTACTTCTTTGTTAGTTATTTACTTGTTTGTATAAGTATATATATACTTGCTGGCTGATTTTATTTATTTATTTATTTATTTGTTTGTTCAATTGCTTATTATTCCTGTATAGATGTACTTATTTGATTATTTATTTGTTTGTCTATTTATGTATTTACTTGCCTGTTTGTAACTAATTAATTTGTTTATGTATTTAGTTACTTATTTATTTATCTGTTTGTTTGTTTATTCATTTATAGATTTACTTATTTGCTTTTTATTTGTTAGTCTGTTTGTTGATGTATTTACTTAATTGCTTCTTTTTAAATGTAGTTAGTTAATTAGTTAAATGGTTAGTTTTGGGTAGGTCTTTTTTAAGACTATTTTTCATGACTCACCTCTGCTGAGGTGAAAGAGTGGGGAGGTCAAGAGGAGGAGATTTCTCACAGAGGAAGTCTGCAGGCTGGTCATATGACCTGTAATACTTCCTGATGTGGGTGGGAACTTCTGGCTGGACACATCCTGCAGGGGCGGGGCAAGTTCAGGACTACAAAGGCAAACAGGTTTGACTAGTTTTGCTTTCTTGCCAGTGCAAGTATACACACATGCTTATATGCACACACACACCTAACAAACACACAAACTTACTTCATAGCAAGAGTGTGAGTTTAGGAGACATTCCTGGATCTGTTACCTTTCAGCCACACACACGCACACACACAGCACACAACAGGTGAGTCTGTATAGGTGTGTATGTGTAGTAGTATGAATATCTGAGCATGTTGTATCTTCTGTCTGTCTGTCATGCCTTTATACAAATAAGATTTTCAGAATTCTGTATTATGTGTGACATATTAATCCTAACAATTCTAATGTAAACTTATAAACCATATGGGTTATTGTGCTGCTGTTATATCATATGAAAGTACTGTATGTCCATCTGTCAGTACCATGTTTTTTACTTTTACTTTAGTATTCACATAGGATCATGTAGAGACAAGTCTTATCATTCCAGAGAAATCTGTCCTGTTCTATATTTACTAGCCTTTGCTTCTACTGTAATCACATTACACCTAGAAAGATTCTATCTGTTTAGTAGAAAGGAGGAAGAAGGAAAGAGAGAAGATGGTGGAAAGGGGGATGGGGCCTCTACAAGGAAGATTAGGTGAGATGATAATATAGAAAGACAGATGAGAGTGATAGCACAGTGTACAGATGGTGGGAGTGGAAGAGAGAAAGCTCATGTTGCCCTTTGTCCTCAGGTGGAGCATTGGCTTGAATGGTAAAGGAATGGCAAACATGCTGACCACGTGTCAGACACTAATAATGTGTAGTAGCGAAGCCTCCTCACTGTACAGAGAAACATTAACATTTATTAACAAACCCACGCACACTAAGCTCTCAGTTCAGCTGCCAGAGCTCTGTGGCTTGGGATCATGTTCCTTCTTTCTGAAACCCACGCTGCATTCCTTCCTGCAACGTAGGTGTAACGTACATGTAGCACTTTACACTCTCAAGTACATCAATTCTGTGGGTTGATGAAAGGCAATTTCCCAGCGTTGCACAGTAGATGTTATCATAAAGTGCATAAATCTGAGTTCACTTTTCAGTTGTGAAGAAAGATCAGTGTTATGCAGTCAGTCACCAACAGACAACAGACATCACTGGCCTTGCTTTATTTCTGTATTCCATTAACGTCCACAGAAGTGTGTGTGCGTGTATCTCTGTGCGTCTCTGTGCATGTTTGTTTGTGTGTGTGCATCTGTCAGTAGGTGAATCTGTCTCTCTCTCTCTGTGTGTGTGTGTGTGATTAATGTTCACTCCACTAGGATTGCTGATTAACATTCTATATTGTTTGTGAAATCACATTCTTCCATTTATAACAGAAGCTCAATGTTTCCATTAAAAAAAGGCACATTACAAATGAGCTCAAGTTAGTTAGTGCATCTGATACACAGATTATTAGAGGATGAGGTGGTACCTGTCAACTTGTGATGAACAAAAAAATATATATATATTGATAGTAGCATAAATTTGGCTGCAGATAAATAAATCAGAAGACGATGAACCGGATTGATCCTGAAACACTAATAATGCCTGCCTGTGATAAACATGAGCTTCTAATGTTTAACTAGCCAGCTAGCTATGTGAGCCAGGAGGAGAAAATGGTGGTGTTGCATATTTGTGCATGTTCATAGATCCTGACCTTTTTATTGAGGTTAATGACACAGATATGTTCCTATGCCTTTTTAGTACTTTATTGGGCCTTAAAAAAATAGTTTTTCTACATATGTTCTTGTTAATAATTGAATAATCATTGCCAAGCCTGTGATAGGAACTGAAACATAAGTTATTATCTTTTACCACATGTACATTTCCAAGGAAGATAACTCTTAAGCTTTGTAATGTTCTGTTATCTATGCAGTTGATGGAAATGACAAGCATATTTTCATCCATAACATTCATTCATTCATTCATTCATTCATCAGTCAGGAAGCTTTTCTTGGGAACAATGAAGGTAATACACACTTTGACAGTTGAATCCAAATAGGTTGGAAAAATGTTAGCCAATCTTCAACTGTCCAGTTTGGGTGAGCCTGTGCCCACTGTAGCCTCAGATTCCTGTTCTTGGCTGACAGGAGCGGAACCTGATATGATCCTCTACTGCTGTAGCCCGCCTGCCTTAACGTTCTAAGTGTTGTGCTTTCTGAGATGCTTTTCTGCTAACCCTGGTTGTAAAGAGTGGTTATTTGAGTTACCCAAGCCTTCTTATTAGCTCAAACCAGTCTGACCATTCTCCTCTGACCTCTCC
Organism: Pangasianodon hypophthalmus; assembly: GCF_027358585.1. Taxonomy (NCBI): domain Eukaryota; kingdom Metazoa; phylum Chordata; class Actinopteri; order Siluriformes; family Pangasiidae; genus Pangasianodon; species Pangasianodon hypophthalmus. The sequence goes on from NC_069717.1 coordinate 23,904,608, forward strand.
CATCAACAAGTCATTTCTGCTTGCAGAACTGTCGCTCACTGGATGTTTTTTGTTTTTCACACTATGACTCACTCTGTGTCAACTCTAGAGACGGTTGTGTGTGAAATCCCAGATCAGCAGTTTCTAAAAAAAATTCTAACCAATATACAACATATTATCCCATGCTGTGAAGTGGATTTTCATATAAGAGTGCAGCGGGTGCCCCTTGTGCAAAGGTGATATCACGTTATCTTAAAGCAAACCCTGTTGCAGTTTCAGTGTAGTAAGACCATGTTTTAATCGTGATTCAAGCCAACTGCAGGAAGTTACCAACAAAAGAAAAGCTTTTGCGAGCTTGTTTCAAGCATTGCCTCTTCACACATGTCCCTCAGCAAATGTTCTTTTTTGTGGTCTGGTTGAATTTGTGTAGTGTAAAACCAAATTTGACCAAATATAAAATGATGTGAATAAGTTGGATTAGAATTGGTATAAACTAGTCATATACCTCCCTTTTATTCTTTTTTTTTTAATACTTCTCACTCTGTTTTTGTTTGTGCAGATACAGACAAACCACATAGACCTGCATTATCCCATCACTACTGCCTGCAGGCCTTGTTTGCCTGCCTTTATGCAAACCAGTGACAGAAGAAAAGGGGAGCCGTTTGCTGAAAAAACTACCGGTATGTCTGTGGACGCTCTTGGGGTGTCTCAGCGGCGTTTAGCGAGACTGCCTGAAACCTCAGACTCCTCTCAGGGGCAGCGCAAGCCGAGTGCTGTGGAGCGCCTGGAGGCTGACAAGGCAAAGTATGTTAAGAGCCAGCAAGTGGCACTCAACAAGCAGCTGCCAATCATCCGAAAGCCCTTAATGCCATCCAGCAACAACGAGCAGCTACGGCCAGGTGCACCACAACCAACACGCAAAGTGGCTGCTCGCTCTGCATCTAAACCTGAGGCCCCGCCTCTTAACCTAGAACATCTGAATAGCCTGATTAATGGCGTCTGTGATACACTTGCACCATCCAATAGTTTGCAAAGGGAAAAGCCTGGAAAACGTCAAGATTCTGCGGCAGGCAGTGCATCTCAGCTTCCCTTCCCGACTTTGAGTGCAGTCGAAGAGTATTTTGTCAAGTCTGGTTCATCTCCAACACCACAAATGAAAATATTAGGAGACAGTTTTGCAGCTAATGGGTCGTCTTCTTATGCAGTAACAGTACGGCGAGTTGATGTGAGGCCTCAGTTAGCGATACCGCAGATGAGAAAGCCATGCCGAGCACAGCTCCCTGGGCAGCGCGTCCACTCGCAACTTTTGCAGCTGCTCAGGCCGTACACTCAGGGTTCCCCTCCACCACAGCCTCTTCAGCCGATCAAAAGTAGGCATGACATAATAAACATCTCCAATCCCGTGAAATCCCCTGTAAGCCCAGTTCAGACTTCACCGTTCTCTGCCGAACCCCTAACTCCTGCCTTAACTTCCCCTGATAAGTCTCCAAAAGAACTAAATAAACAAGTGTCTCCCACCTCAGCCCAAGAACCCCTCCCACCTCCATCTCCTGCTGTCACCCACAAGTCCTCAGTCAGCTCCAGGAAACGACGGTCACTAACACGTTCCAAATCGGATGTGAGTGACCGTTTCTCCCGTGCTGGTGCCGAAGTTGAGCGTTTCTTTAACTACTGTGGCCTTGAACCATCACACTTTGAAGAGCTGACACCTTGTTCGGACATTGCATCCATCTCACGCCTGCGTAGTGCGAGCGCTCCTGCGTCAGAGTGCACAGCTGATGAGGAGGGAGATGAAGAGGACGAGGAAGCAGCCAAAGATGAGAAGCCCAGCTATGGTGTTTCAGTCATAGAAAGAAATGCGCGAGTGATCAAGTGGTTGTATGGAATGCGCCAAACCAAGGACAGCACAAAAGTGGCTAACATTTAGCTTGGATGATCAAGGTGACCCGAGGTTGTGCCTGTAGAGTAAAAGGTTGGGTATGTGGTTTTTAATTCAGAACACTTCAGGTAATATTTGGTGAGATTCTTTTCACATTCCAACATCTCTGGTCTCTGTGACATCTGTAAACCAGCTAAAAAGCAAATGATGTCGACCACCAATATCCAACCAATCAGAACAAGGAGGCGTCTCTTCTTGCCTGTCTATCATGTTGCCTGTCATTGTTCTGGGACTGTGGCTGAAGGGAGGGTCTGAAGGGAGGGTCTGTACTTGTTTGGTTTTTAGGTTTCAAAACAGCTAGCTGTAGGTAACTTTTGCTAAAACCACTGACTACACCTTTAATATCAGGTGCCTTGTAGTTTCTATTACATGTTTCTATTACGTTATCACAGTCTATAGTCAGGACTGTGGAAAAAGGCTAGAGCACTATCAGGATCAAGATACCTGCTGTGTCTGCTGCTGTGGAAGTAAGTGAATATTAAACATAGTCAATTATTGATTTATATAAATGTGTGTGTGTGATTTTTTTTGTGTGTATTATTCCCTTCAATATGAGAATTATGATCCTGTAATGTATAAACACCAAAAGTATATTTTTTTTCCCATTCAAGTGTTCACATTATCTGTGGTTAACATAGTTTGGATTAGTGTGCCTGGTTCTGGTCAATAATATTTTCAAATAATCTGTCCTCTGACCTGAGTAGATCTTCACATACAGATGCACAGATTATCCATGTTGACTTATGGATTGTCATGATGAATGTAAATAAAATGAAACAAATATTGGTTGAAAACCAGTTGATTGCTGTGTAATTATTGTGACTCAGTTGATTGCTTTAAAACATATTGAAAGTTTTCATAGAGGTTTCATTAACGCTAACTGGTATGACAATAGCATGTAGTGGAATTCATCAGGGGGCACTTTTTTTGTTGTTTCCTGTGATTATGGACAGGAAAAGTAGAGTAGATAGAGTGCATTCTAATGCTAGCTTTTGTTCACTGCGTCCATTAAACGGCAGAGGAACACACCCAGTCCATTCTTTTCTGTCCTTTCTCTGAATCAACCCTGTCAGCATTGTGCTTAATTTATCTTTACCATTCTAGCCTTATGTACAAGAGAGAAGCACAAAATAATTCAACACCTAAAAGAAACTGCATAACTTGTATGTTCCAGTGAAAATCCAATCAAGAGAGGGAATTTTATTATTATATTTTCTGGCTTTTGTAAACCTAACCCTATGGCAGGACAGGGTATTTGTTGTTGGGCAGAGTTTCAGGGATTAGCAGGTGTGAACAGGTAAGTAGGTTCTTAAATTTCACTCGTCCCAAGAGTTGAACTACAGAAAAACACTTATATGATTGTGGCTCTTGTCAGAAAGTGTGAATGCATCTAGAAATTTCCAAAAGAAGGTTATAGGACACAAATTTCATTTAAAAAAGGTGGCACCTTTAGTATGACCCTGGCTGAAGAATTACAGGATAAGCTACAGTTGTGGAAAGAAGCGATTTCTTCCTGCAAAGTGGCTGAACCAGATGAGAAAAGCAGAAAGGACGAGTCTTATGTAAGTGCCTTGTGTTCTCTGCTTGTTTGGGTATTTTTTCTAGCGTTGGATTTAACCTCTATTTTAAGTAATTTCTCACAATGGCAAAGGAATAATGTATTAGTATTGCAATCAGAGGTAAAAACTGGTAAATCAGTTTAACTTCAACAAGCCAGTTTAATGTGTTGTACTGTGGTAAATTGAGTTATCATGAAAATGTGATTTGCAAAGTGTCTCAAATATCCCTTGTTTGTCCATTCTGGCATTAAAACAATACTAAAATATCTTCATATTGTTTCGGGCAAAGATACATGACAGGCTAAAGTTTTTAATGATTGAATATACAGTGTATATAGATTTTTGCCTGTTCTGCCCTTTTTCTTGTGGGTTTCCACTGGGTTTTCCAGTTTCCTCCTACTGTCCGAAACCACGCAAGTAGCTGGATTGGCTACACTAAATTGTCCCTAGGTGTGGAGGTGTGTGTGCATGGTGACTGCAGGATGGACTGGCATCCCATCCAGAGTGTATCCTCCTGTCTTGCAGCCAGTGTTACTGGGACTGGCTCCAGATCCACTGCAACCTTGACAAGGATAAAGCAGATACTATGGATAAATGACTGAATATACTGTCTATATAAAGAGCAGATAGCAATTGACTTGACTGAAATGCAGAATTTCAAAATAAAAGAATTTGTATAATCTGTATTAACCATATCATTATGACCATTATCCCATCCTATGGTTCTCATTTCCATCAAAATTACAGTACCAGAGCTCAGCATTGTTTGTGTTAATATGCATGGATGTGAGAGCAAGTGTGCTAGTATGGAGTAACATTACCTCTTATCAGAGTTTTACCAGCATGTTTCTTTAAATATATATATTTCTTATTTGTATCTAAAAGCCTATACATATGAAAGCATACAGTAAATCACACTGTAGTCTGAAACTGTACTGATCATACTGATGCAAAGTGGAGTGATAATTGTATCTAAACCATCATGTTAAAGTCAAGATGTATACAAATTTTTAATAAAATACTGTATATTACATTTTGTAGTCTTACTTGAGTTTTCTGTTTACTTTTTATCCATTCTTTTTTATCCATGCTTCCTTATATTCCATGCTTACTTATCTCAAGTATTTTTAATTAATTATGCAAAATTGTTTTTGAAAAAGTTTGTGCACCCCTGAGTTCCAGCCCACTTTACCTTCTGGTTGTAATAGTATTCAGTTGCAAACACTGGAAAAGGCTCATACATGTAGAAATGCAAACCAATATCATGGTTTTCAGTGCATCACAGAATCTGTTTTGAACTTCACATTTACCACTAAGATGACTTTGATGACCATGTAACACTGCAATGGATATATTGTTTGGGTTTTTTAAATAATAGATATGTAGAGAAGCTTTTAGCAGTTAGTTGTCTATTGACACAATATAGTTTTTCCAGGTTTATGTACAATACTAATATCCTTTCTGTGATAAATTGTCACACCCTGTAGGTTTCTGAATGTGTTAATATACAACATTTATCATTTACTCTTTTCCCCTTTCTTTTTTAGAACCATGCAGGAATCCCTCTGGCCACAAAGCTATGCTATGCTATTGGAGGAATTCCATATCAGGCAACAAACATTGCCCTGGGCTTCTCCTTCCAGATATTTCTACTGGATGTTGTGCAAGTAAGAGAAGTATCCTCACAAACATTGACCCTTCTCAGCATTCTTTTTTTGCTCAAAACACAAAGCCATCCTATGTTCACTTAAGAACTTTCCTCTCATAACACAGCTACATTCTATCTGACTTTCTGTTGCCAATAAATATTTTTTAGATCAGTGCTTCCCGAAATGGCTGAAATGATTTTGCATTTATTATTTATGAACAGCTGCTAAAAGCATTTATTCTACATGATGAAGTCAAACACTGGTGTGGAATATGTGTGGACTGTGGTTTCAGAATCTGAGTCCACTAATACAAGATTGAAAAATACTACAGATACTTCTTCCTTTGATATTGATTATTCAAGAACTCATTCTTTTTGTACGCCTTATTAGATGAGAGAAGTCATAGGAGAAAGCCCGAATAGTTTCGAGCTGACAGGAAGTCTACAGTAACTCATATAACCACTCTTTACAACTGTGGTGAGCAGAAAAGCATCTCAGAACAAACAACATGTCAATCCTTGTAGCATATATAAAGCTTGTGATATTGCTTTGGTCTCCTATGCATTATCACTACCTGTTTGAGTATTAAAAAAGAGTTTTTGATTGTGAAGCCTGATGTAATTTTGTCTGACATTTACAGAACTGATTGGTTTACATAAGCAGGGAATAACTTATTTTAATTAGTATAAATAAACATTTTATATTATATCTTGCAATTATAATGAAATCGACATCATACCTTACACATCATCTTTGCAGGAAAATCTATACTATATTCTCACTCTCCACACCAGATTCACTTTTCCAAACCTCCCCAGGTCTCACAGGTGCAATATCTATACCATTTAGCCTCAATACTTCCTCAGACCTGACTCTAAAACATTTATGAGTGCAATTCTTTATCATCCACATGTGGAGAGATGTTGTAGAAGTACACAAATACTCTAGTAAAAGGGCAAATACTCGTCTAAATATATACCCTGGTAAGGAAAAAAATTGATGAAATACTTTACAGTACAAAAGTACAAACATTTAAATTATTTAAATTATTTTTACAAGTAAAAAGTGTAAAACACACAGCCTGCATCTCAAATTACACATCGATTTTATCTACTGATGGTAAATCAGTCACAAACATGAACTAAAGCTAGCTAGCATACATTAAAGGTTAGCTAGCATGATAACTGACAGTATAATAACATGCCCCTAATGGCTAGCTGTTATGATACAAACTGGTTAAATAAATACAAAATATATCTAACGACAAAGATTTTTGTAGAGAATTTTTGTTGAATTCCTGAACGTGAAGTGAACAAGCACATTTTAAACATGACCACTGCAACAAGGAGTCGTTCAAACGCCAGTTGTTGTCACATCCATTAGAGTTTACTTACTAATTTTAGTCAGCTGCTTGAAGCCATCTTTCAAACATGATTTCCAAAATTTGTATAGTAAAAGCCAAGTCTTAAATAAAAGAAAAATAAAAAGAAAGTACAAATAATTTATAATTATACTTGTTGAAGTGCTGCTGGTGCTGGAAAAGGAATCCAATTTAAACCTCACTCATATTGGACTGTACTGGACAAATGTAGTTAAATTGATCAGAATCTTGACCCTAATGTGCGACTGGCATTACCAAGACAATGCAACTTTTCCGTATATTTTGGACCTGTCTTTCATTATATTCTTAGGAATGTTCTTAAACTAATATACATTCGATCTTACCATGACTCTTAGCCCTGATTTCAGAAATAGGATAAGATTTTATGACGCACCATGCTGTTGTATTCATTTTTTTTTAAAAGTTTGTAATGGACAAACATATCCAGGACTTTTATTCTTTATTCTTTTTGTCTGTGTCTTCTGTAGATGGAGGTATTCTTTGTCTCTCTGATCTTGTTCGTCACTCGGGTGTGGGACGCAGTAACTGACCCTCTCGTTGGGTACCTGGTGAGCAGGAGTGGGCGGACCCCAATAGGCAAGCTCCTCCCTTGGTGGGTGGAGAGGTAGATCAAGGGTTTTCAACAAATTTGTGTTGAAAAAATGCATTTATGGAACCTACTATTAGACTTTCATGCAGAAGAATTGGCATCCATGTTAGCTTTTGTATTAGTAGTATCTAGGCTGTGTTCATGTTATACCAGTCTCTTGTGTTTCTCAGGTCAGTTTTGTCCATGCCACTGGGCATTCTGTCTTACGTCCTCCTCTGGTTCATCCCACACGCTGCACACAGCTCCTCAGTTGGTGTGCCCTGGTACCTCATCATCAGCTGTCTCTTCCAGACTCTAATGAGTGTATGACCTTCTCTATATCACTTTATCAGTTTAATCCTTATTATCGTTAATGAACGTGGAAAGTGAAACAGAATAAAGAAAGTGGTATAGGTGACTGGCCTTTGTAAATATTTTATTTCCTGCTACATTCCCTCTATCTTTTCTTTTACCTTTGCTCCTGACAGCAGGAGGAACCCCGATCATGTAAAGGGGTTCTGAGCGTCCATTTCCTCAAATATGAGATATACTAGTATATTATAGTATTGCAATAAAATTAAAAAGAATGGCCTTTTGGGTCATGGGACATGATTGTAATAGAAGTATTGAACTGAACATGAGGATTGTAATTAATAATTTAATCTGAGTGTTACAAAGAGCTTACACTGGACATTCCTTCAGCTTGTTCTCCCTGGGGAAACCCCTTTTCGATATTTAGCAATGTTGGAAGGAGTCTCCACTGCCAGTGCTTTGTAACAGTCAAAGGTAAAGCTATAACTTTAAGTTTCCTTCAGAGAGGAGGTTCATCCAGGCAGCGGGCTTTGAGATTTCTCGGTAACCTGATAAGCTGTATTTTTTAAATTTTAAACCATATCATAACAATCCATCATTGATTATTTTCCTGTTACAGTATGTCCAGTCTGGTTTTAATCCTTATCTGCAGTCTAAACTTTTACTTCTAGCATCCTGACCACTGATTGCTCTTATAATCAAATCCCATTGTCTCCACAGTGCTATCATGTCCCGTACATGTCACTTAATATGTTTCTGGGAGGAAGTGAGAGGGACAGAGATTCAGCCACGGCCTACAGTAAGAGCGTTTCCTACATCGTGTGGTACTGTTCTGGGTTTGAGGTTGGGGTTACAAGATAACTGATAACAGATGGAATGAAATGGTTAATAGAGGAGTGATTTTCCATAGTTTATCAGCTTGCATCTCTCTCTTTCTCTCTCCCTCTCTCGCTCTCTCTCTCTCGCAGGAATGAGTGCGGAGGTGTTGTCGATGCTGCTGGCTGCTGTGATGCAGGGGCAGGTGTTGAGAGTGTACAACAGAGAAAGAGAGGACTCCTGCACGGACACGGACAATAATGACGAGCTCACATACAGCACCTCATCTCCCTCCATTGCTTCTCTACAGAACACAGTATAACTACTTACACACAATCACACCATGGAGCATACAATAAGCAGATTAGACTTCAATAAAACATGTCATTCACATAACTAGACTATTGTAATATCACATAGTGCAGTTGCATTTCTTATCAGAGACCATCTGTTGCTATGTAAAATTTGCCACTGTAGACTCACCAGATTTCACTGTATAATTTGGGTGGTAGTTTTATTTTCACAGCATTTCCCCTTGATCCATAATGGCAGCATTTCACCTTATGTTGCTCAGGTTGCTCTACTCCCACCATTATTGCCAGTGTCTATCTTTAGTGTTCTGCTAGTTGATATGGTTTCACTAGTATCAACATTAGTGTGATATCTACTGTACACACGCTTCATAGCTAACTATAGAATCTAAAAACTAGGTCCTAGGCCTTGTCGTTTTTGTATACAAATCAAACATTCCTGCTGCAAATAAAAAAAATCACAGGGAGCCTGTTAATGTTTCTTAGTGGGGTTGGGGTATTTGGGGAGAAGTGTATGAGTGTCCCTCACTCCCACTGGTAGTCCCCCTCATCTTTTTGTTTGTGTTAATGCACAAACAAGTTACAAGTTACACACCTGTGTAAAAAAAAAAAGTGTTAAATCGAGAACCCTTAAGGGTTCTGCAGGTTCTCCACTGGCAAAATCCTTAAAGGTTTCATGTAGAACCCAGAGGTTTTCCTTTTCAGACAGGATTCCAAGTAGAGCCACACTATTCAGGAGCTGAGAAGACTCAGCTCTTCAAAAAACCCTTGAAGATCCATTTTTGTCAGGCCACATCCCACCATTCTGTCCCTGATTATTTTACTGTAACAGTGAATTCCGAAGAGTTTCATTTTCTCTGCTTATTGTTACCTTTAATGTTGTGGAACTTCCACAGAACAATTTAGTTCCTCTTATTACCTGAGTTATAGCAGCTATAAATAGTTCTTCCCTCAACAGCGTCCCTTTTTTTCCTCTTAAGAAAACAATAAAATTGCAGCTTGTACTACTGAGAAACTGCAAAGCCATTCGATCTTCGACTTTGTTGTCTTAGAAAACTTGGTTACGGTTTTATCTCTGATGGTTACAGCACTGACACTGGAGAGAAAAAACATCTCCTCACAACAAGCTTCACCATATTAACAATTCACACATTTTTAAATCTATTTAGCATCTGTCATACAAGTCCCTGTGTAAGTTCTTACTATAGAACACATTTGAATAGCATATTAATATAAACCTTGTAGTCAGAACTACTGTCAGAGCTGCTGCTTACAGAAAATAAATCAGCACCTTCTTACCAATCAGAATTGATTTGCATTCGAAAGTGCTGTGGTATAAGAGACTTTAGCTCAACTTTTTCATGTAGAGTGTTTATTAACCGTGATTCATCAATGGTCAGCACTGCTGTAGGAAGGATATTTTTAGTGGACTTTATCTCAACCTGCAGTGACATTAAGGTGTTTTAAAATTTTAAACAGCATTGCTGATGTGCTAACATGTCAGTATCACTGCTGTGCTGTCAATCAATCACCACCCAAGTAATATGTATCTCTCCAGTGGTACAGTGGTGCTATGGTGGTCCATGCATGGACAAATCGTGCATAGCAATAGATGGACTACCAAGTTATTTGTAGACATATATTTATGTCTATGTAGTCTATTTAGCTGCCTAATAAAGCAACAGCTCAGTGTATAGTGAGTGCATGTGTGTATTCCTCGTCAGCGAGCTGCCTTCATGACTTCGGCTCTGCTCCTGGGTGCTCTTTTCTTCCTCTGCTGTATGGTGCTCTTTCTGGGAGTGAGAGAACAAAGTGGTGAGTGTGCTATTCATAGCATCGAGGTATTTCACGTTACTCAATCTGACAATGACTCGCAGGTAATTCTTTCATGCGGTCACGTGAACTAACCAGACCAGCTCCTTAATCTTCCTGCAGTGGGTGTAGTTTCGGTCTGGGTTAAAGGTGGATACTTGTTTTGCCTGTGTAAACTCTGCTCCTTTAGGGCCTGCAAGCGTTCAGATAGAGAGGCACTCGTCATACCTTGCTGATCTGAAGAAACTGATTGGCCACGTCTCATACCAGCGCCTGGTGCTCGGCTTCCTATTCACCTCTCTTGCTTTCCAGGTCAGGGTATTCACACAAGCGGATCAGAGTAGTAGTGTAGCAGTTCATTACATAGGAATTGCATATGCTGTTCAGTGATAAGATTATAAGATGTCATAAGTAAAGCCTTGCAACAGTTTTACTGATGTTTGTGTTTAAGAATAATAGCATGACACTAAATTACTCAAATGAATACACATCAGATTCAATAGGAATAGCTACATAGTAGCTAACAATTCTACAACACTAAGCCAGACTCTGGACACTGCATTTACATACATTTTCTCCTCAATTTAGTTACCAGCCAATTCCCACCCACCAGCTCTTCCCTATCACACAATAGCTACCAACCGGGCAGGGTGAATGCTAACACATACGTTATCCATGAGATACAAGCCAGGAAAGTGCTATCCACCCTTTTCCACATACATGAGCTCACAGATGCCTTGGCTGTTGTCCAGTCTCTATTGGCTAGTGTCTGTGATTGACATGGGAGAGTAATGCCATCCCTCCCACCCAGAGAGCAAGGCCAATTTTGCCAAACCTGAAATCTCCTGATGATAGAATGAATGCTTTTCTGGTGCGCCACTCAGTAGCCCGGTTTTTAGAACCTTTTGTTTAAAATTATTGTTTTTCAAGAAATGAGAGTGAGAATTTCTTTACCCAGATTTTCTTTTCATTATTACTTTGGATAATAACTCCATTATTACACATAACAGGTACCTCATATACGAATTTTTTTTAATCTTTACTGGAACTGTCACCTTTCAGATGGCTTTAGGCAATTTTGCTTTGTTCTGCATCCATGTGGCAGGATTGGGAGCTCAGTTCCAATATCTCATATTGGCTATACTGGTGAGTGCCAATGAACATCTCTTAGTTTAGTATAGGCCTTAACCTTAATTTATTCTCTTCAACCAGTTATATACCTGCCCTTTTTGTTCATCTATTAGCCATTTTATCACATACCATGTAGGTCACATTGTAAGTATATACTGTAATTACTGAATGCAGCCCACTTGTTGCAGTTTGTCAGCTGCATAACTGGAAAAGGGACCACCATAGAACCACCACTGAGCAGATATTGTTTGGGTGATGGATCTTTCTTAGCAGTGACATACCATAGTGTGTGTTGCACTGAAAGGAATGTATCAGGCACAAAAGTGTTAGTGGGATTTTAAACACCTCAGTGAAGCTGCTGAATTGAGAAGCTTTTCCCTTTCTGACAGGGTTCCAAGCAGAACCCATCTGTTAGGGAGTGGAGAACTGTAAAACTTGGAAAACCTAATGAAAACATAATGTTCTAGCAAAGAAATATATCCAGCCAACAACAGTCCTGTTGTCAGTTACATTATAAAGGGCAGTTGTATACATCAGAAACATTTTATTGTCTATGACTTGTGTTCACAGGAATTGGTTTTGGTTTGGTGCTAGTGTGCAACATTAAACAGTACGTAGTACAGTGCAGCAACAACAACAGGCAGTGCAACAAACAGTGCAGTAGACACAAATTATACATTGGACAGACAAAGACAATAGACATTGCAAAAGCATTTATGAATGCACAGAGACAGGACATGAGACAAGACAATATAAGATATGGTGTCAGTGTGTGCAAACTGCAATACAAAAAAATTTTGAGGTGGTTCAGTAGGAGTTGCCATGGACAGGGACGGTTGAGTAACTGGATAGCGTCCGGAAACAAACTGTGATGGTGGTGTGTAGTTCAGGAGATGATGGACCTGTAGCGCCTCTGTGATGACATGAAGTCTGCATTAAAAATGTCCCAACTGTCCAACTGTATTTCATCACAGAAATCCATACAACTGTGGGTGATATCTTAAATAAGACTATGAATTATTACATATCACAATTAATTATTTCCAGATTGAATAGCTGTCTATAGTCTTTTGTTAATTACATTTAAAGGATATACAAATACTTTGAACTGAAGCAACTGATGCAGTGCTTACAATTGAGTTAACATTAGCGAAATATAAATTGTAAACATTGTTATGTGATATATTTTGTGTTGACTAGGTTTCAGCTACGGTATCAGTGCCCTTGTGGCAGATGATTTTATTGAGGTTGGGAAAGAAGAGTACTCTCTTTATTGGCCTACCTGTGAGTTCAAACTCTTTGGTTATGATGATGATGTGGAAGAGTTGTATTTTGTTAATTGTGGTAATGACAGATTGATGAAGAATGTGGAATTATCATTAAAAAGAGGAGAGATGGTTAAAATCAGTGCTGCTGTTAACATTATTATTATTATTATTATTATTATTATTATTATGCATTTATTATGCTTTTATTGTCCTGTTTCATGTATTCATTCCTGTTTGGCTTGACATATGCCTGTACCTAATTTCTTTGTCTTTCACAGATCTTTATTCCTGTTATGATAGTCCTAGCATCTGTCTCAGAGAATTTCCCCGTCTACATGATCATGTGCATTCTGGTTGGCACCAGCGTAGCTACACTCTTCTTGTTACCATGGTGCGTAAAGCCAAAGCCTAGATCTGTCTACTTTAGTCAATTTTATTCATCTCTTTTAACCAGAGCAGTGAGCTACTCAGCAGCAGTGCGTCGTGTCCATCATTTACCACTTCTATTCGGGCCTTGTTGAATGGATTGAATGGAGCTTGCCTTGACTTAATAAAAATGTAGTTTGGATATTAGAGAATCATCCAGTTAAGCATTCTTAATACTTGGTACAAACCTGAAGCTGGAGGCCATGTGTTCTATGTTTTAAGCAGAACTGTACTCAAATAATAAATACTGAATTAATTAGTGTTTATCTTGTAGTTGAAGACTGAAGTATGAACATGCAGTTAGACACAGTTTAACAGAAAACTGTTTTATTATCTGATAAAGCATTCTGAATATGAATCATGTGTATGTTTGCAAGGTCCATGTTGCCAGACGTGGTGGATGAGTTCATGGTTGCAAACCCTTGCTGCAGGGCGATGGAGCCGCTGTTTTTCTCCTGCTACTGCTTCTGCAACAAGCTCGGAGGAGGTCTATCTGCTGGCATCTCCACCATGACACTACAGTGAGTCACCTCACACACGCACACACACGCACACACTCTGCAGCACTGTAGCAGGCTCCTTTAAAGGGACAGTTAGGCACTTTTTCCGTTTAGTGAGGCTCAAGTAGGTGTTCCAGTGTTTCTCAGTTCCTTCATAGTTTTATAATCATCAAGGCAAGGCAAATAAACTCCCTCTTGTCCAATGAATGGGAACATGATGTCTTCTAGGTTGTGTTATTTTTTTTAACACAATTACCAAACTATCCTTGTAGGTAATGGAAATCTACATGAGTTGTCTACATGAGTGGGTCCATATAAACACTACAACAGTACATTTCACATTCTGATCCTCAAAGCCTGACAGGTTATAAAACAGGAGCATGCAGCCACAGCGGAGGAGTTGTCTTGGCATTACGCCTGCTTTTGGCACCGATTCCCATCATCCTACTGCTGGTGGGTCTGGTCTTCTTCTATCTCTACCCCATCAATGAAATGCAGCGGCGGCGGATCCAACAAGACCAGGAACAAACAAGGTAAGATAGGTTATGGTTATGCTTCAACATCACAGAGGGTTTGGAGGTAAACGCTCAAATACTGGTCCAGAGATACAGACTTCACACAGATGTTAGACAACCAATGACTCTACAAGTACACAAAACTCTCTATGATGGACAGAACAGAAATACAGCTAGGTATCAACACACACAATGTAGTGAAAACAGGATTTGTGGTTGCTCCAGAGACACATATCTTGTTTATGAGAAATCCAGTACAGTTATAATGAAAGTTAACTGCATGTCTTGTAGCTTCGCTAAACATTTCATTACTCCTGGTTAAAATTAGCCAGCTACTGTAAATTAAAATTTATGCTGCCAAGGCTGCCTTTAATCCGTTCACAGTTTGATATCAGAAAGAATTGTATCTTTAAAGGTGCAGGTCAGATTTTTCCCAACCTAATCTCAATCTACTATAGTATGTGTAGTATATGTGTAATTACACCACACAAGGATTTTAACACAGTTACTTGAAACTCGTTTATAATGGAAGTCTACTAAGGGAAGTTGATGAATTACGACAAAAAATGTTTCAAATATGTGACTATATAACACAAATTTAAAACTACAGCTTTTAACAATAAGGGTCTTAGAATGAGACTAGGATGAGAGGAAACCTTACCAAAACTGCTCTTATAGAGTTCTGACAACTTTCCAACCCTTGAGCACTACAAAAACAATTGGGGTTACTGGTAACAAATAAGCAGCAATTCGTCTGGAAAAAAATAGTCCCATGTCTGTAATGGAAGAATTACACAAGCTAGTTAGAGCGAATTTTACAAATGTATGTGATTGAAGAATTCATGCAAACGTTTCACACAAACATTTATTGACTGCCTCAACAAGCCCTAAGATTTCCATTAGAGCTGACTTTTCACTAAACAGGTTTTGTAAATTTAGTGAAGAGTCTAAATGCCAATCAGTGTTAATTGCACATATGATATAGATGTGGTGGATAGGGATTAGATTTCTTCTTTAAAATGCTGGAGTATTTCTTTAATCATATTTTAATGCCTAGGTGTGCCTTTATTTAAGCTGAAAAGCTGAGTTCTTAGTGTTTGTGAGTGTTTTCTGTTCATGTCTATGCAGAGTCAAGTCCCAGATGCTTCCAAATAAAGAAGACGTCAAACTACAGCAATGCACGACTAAGAGGAGCAGCTTTCGATCAAAGACTAGCACAATATCTTCTTCATCCAGAGTGAAAAATTCTTCTTCCCAGCTGAGATGTTTTCCTTCAACTTCTGTGCAAAAGCACTGGGTTGCAAGCACAAGCCCTCCCGATCGTAACGCTAGCTTAGACTGCACTGCCGAGCCGCCATTTTATAAACCAAAATGGAGGTCAAAAAGCAACTTACCTGTATCTCAGATTAGTACACCTCAGTCTTCACTGAAGAGTAATGAGACATGCTCTAAGAGAGCAGTGGTTACATGGGTGTAAATAAATCGGATGTTGACAGGAAGGTGGGCTTTTTGTGAGCTTACACTGGCTAATCATGTTCAAAATTAGACTGGCCTTCTAGTTCGAATGGGTATGACGAAAGTGTAGTATGAATGGGTTTGGTTGGTTGAATTCAATCAGAATAATATTTAGCCTCCATTTATTATAATATGTATATGAATGCAACATTTTTTTAAAAATTGTATATACACTCACTGGCTACTTTATTAGGAACACCTATACACCTGCTCAATCATGCAATTGTCCAAGCAGCCAATCATGTGGCAGACCAGGCAATGTTTTTCCAATCTTTAACTGTCCACTTCTGGTGAGCCTGTGCCCAGTGTAGCCTCAGATTCCTGTTCTTGGCTGACAGAACCCAGCGTTATATTTTGCTCTTGCTGTTGTGTGTTGGCATGGCAACACACAGCACTCTATCCAGCTGTGGCTTCTCTGGGAACTATTTTCGTTGATGGAGTAAAAATAAACAAAATATTTGTCCATATTGTGCTTGAAATGTCAGTTACTCAATATTAATTTCTTGTTTATAGAACTGTTTTATAAAAACATTATAACACTTGCAATCGTGTTGTACTGAATATCAGCACGGCTGTGATTCGGCTGTAGGTAATCACTCTCGCTTGTGCAGTATTGCTTAAGTAACAATTAATTCACAGGAACTTGTATGGCAAACACTCCACATAATCTAAGGTTAATAATTAATAGATTAAAAACATGTTGCTACTTTAGAAAGAAAGAGTATATTTTTAAGTTTTCTGTAAGGAGATGTTTATTTAACATTTACGGAAGGAGTCTCCAGTTTCAGCACTTTGTATTGGTCAGTAAGTTTTTTGGTTACAGATGCAACTTTAATGAACATTGGCTATGTCCCAAACCACATGTGACTGCAGGGTAAATGGTATGGCCTTAACAGTACACCACCTATGGGAGTTATAGTAATAGATAGATAGATAGATAGATAGATAGATGACACCTGACCATCACACCCACATGTGGTTCTTTCCAAACTGTTGCCACGAAATTGGAAGCATGCAATTGTATAGGATTTCTTTGTATCCTTTAGAATTACAATTTCCCTTCACTGGAACTAAGAGGCCTAACATGTTCCAGTATGCCCCTGTGCACAAAGCGAGCTCCATGAAGACATAGTTTGCCAAAGTTGGAGTGGAAGAACTCGAGTGTCCTGCACAGAGCCCTGACCTCACTCCCACTGAACACCTTTGGGATGAACTGGAACACTTACTGGACCCCAGACCTCAGTGCCTAACCTCACTAATGCTGTTGTGGCTGAATGAGCAGAAATTCCCACAGCCACACTCCAAAATCTAGTGGAAAGCCTTTGCAGAAGAGTGGAGGTTATTGTAACAGCAAAGTGGAATAAATCTGGAGTGGGATGTTTAAAAACACAAATGGGTGAAGGCCAGGTGTCCATATACTTTTGGCCATGTTAGACAGACAGACAGATAGACACACAGACAGATGGATTTTATTGATCCCAAGGGAAATTTTTTTTTTGTTTGTTTGTTTTTTGTCTTAGATTTCACACACTCTGGCAGGTCAGCAGGTCAAGTGCTCTTTCTGCACTTAGATAAGCCCTGGGGTAGGGTACTATTGTTGACACTGTTTAATACAGTTGTATCTGATTTGGCATTAATCCTTTTTTCCCTCCTCTTCTGTGAGCTTGGAAAGGAAGGGCAGTAATTAAATCAAGGCGTGTGACTGCACATTTATTGTTTTGTTTACTGGTTATTTTAATGGGGAATGCAGTTCCCCGCTGTGGCCACTAGGGGCGGTAGAGGGCTGTAAGTGAGAGGGGACCTTTATAGCTCGAGTCTTTATCACAGAGCGCATTTTGTGCCCAGAGTCGAGACCAATAAACACCGCGCCAGGATGGGAGTCGAGGTCGAGACGATAACACCCGGAGACGGTAAAAACAACCATAAACACGTCCTCATTACTGTTCAGACCGCATAACACACGTACGCTTCATTAGCTACACATATTTTAATTCGTATATTTCGGTCCTGTGAGGGTTTTTTCCACCTCAGCTGGTTTAGCATTAGCCGAATGGCTAACGCCTAGCTAACGCTAGCTAGCAAGCACAGACAGGAATTAGCGCAGAGACTAATTTTTCTTCTTTCCATCCTTTTTTTTTCAGGAAGCACTTTCCCCAAGAAAGGACAGACATGCGTTGTGCACTATGTTGGTAAGTAAAAGGGGAAAAAAAGGTAAAAGACACCTCAGTGGTGTCAAATCTCGCGGAACGTGAACTTTTAGCGAAATTCCGTTAGCCTCCTAGACAGGATGCTGCATTAACAATAGGCCATTTTTTTGCAGGGTATGAAAATGGATAAGGATGGCACGGAGGATTGAGCGCGGTATCGGGTTACAGTTAGAGTTTATTGTAATGAAGGCAGAAATCTGATCTCAGATCATTTGTTTACTAGCTACAACACGCCTTTTTCAGGTTAAACGGTTTTTTTTTCGACGGAGAATAAGCGCTGACTTACGAGCTGCTGGAGTGAGAGGAGAATGATGATGGCTCGAGCAGTCGTCATTTAAAAAAAAATGTGTAAAATGTGTGTGTGTGTGTGTGTGTGTGTGTGTGGAACCGCCCAGGGTCAGTTACTAGCGCTTCCTCTGACATGTTTCAGTCTCGCGCTCCGTCCGTGCGCCGTCATGGCGCGTCTTTGTGGCACGCGCTGTGGTTTCCGACAAGGAATAAGGATTTATTTATTTATTTATTCATATTTTTTTTCTTTGCACATCAGGATCTCTGACGAACGGCCGCACGTTTGACTCCTCTCGGGACCGAGGCAAGCCCTTCAAATTCAAGATCGGCAAGCAGGAAGTTATCCGCGGCTGGGATGAAGGAGTGGCTCAGGTACTGGCGATTAAACATCAACATGGACCTTCAGCCATGTTTTGATCGCAGCATTGCTTTATAGTCCTACTGATCAAATTGCATACAGAGCACTTGGCCTAAGTGGAGATATTTCCTTGTTCTTTGCACATATGCATTATTGTCATTCAGTCATTCCTGAGGGGAAAACAGAACACCACCTCTGAGCATTTCATGTTTTGCAGATGAGTGTAGGCCAGCGTGCGAAGCTGACTTGCACCCCTGACTTTGCCTACGGGAGCAAAGGCCACCCTGGCATCATCCCTCCCAACGCCACCCTCATATTCGACGTGGAGCTTCTGAGCTTGGAGTAACAGCGCTGCAGTTCTTCTCAGGTTTTTCCCTATTCGTATTTTCAGGGTGAGTTTGAGACCACCTAGTAATGTATTGCAACATTTATTTATTTTTTAAGTGATGTTGCAAAACTGGTGGTCTGTTTCTTTGTGTATAGTCAGTATCAGATGAAATTCATGTAGAGAATAGAGAAAAAGTAGCACTTATAGGTGGTCTGCTTTGGCTTGCATTGTGCCGGGTAGCTCCTCTGAATGCAGAGATCATTTTGATTCGTTTATGTGAGCGTTAATCCACAAGAGAGATTACTCTTCTCTTGCGTCTTAACCAAGCTTTAGCGTTTACTTTAATAGGCTCTTGGATTAGACTGTCTAATCTTTAATGATGCGTTTTCTAAAACCGCCCCTTGCGTCCATCCTTTCTTTTGCAGGTCAACCTTTTTTGGGGAACATGGCCTCCTGCACGTGATCCTTGAAAGGGGCTAGTGTTGTTAGCTACACCACTTAGCTTAGCTCTGTCATCCATTTGTATATTTTGTTACCTTTTTATTCCTTTCCTGCTGAACATGTTCATCAATATGCTCTCACCCACTGGATGCTCACTATAAACCTCCCACTTTTTCCTTTTCTCTTGTCTTTTTTTTTTTTTTTTTTTTGTATTTGATTTCTGTAAACACGTTCACTTCAACAGGGCTTTGGCTGAGCTGGTAGTCTGTACTCTGGTGGGGAAATTTGGCTAATTATGAAATGTTAAAGTACTTGAAAATAAACATTGTTTATAAAAAGACAGAACGGCTCTGTTTGAGTTCATTAAATGCGAAAGACACTTTGCCTTTCTTTATTATTGTGATCTGCACGCCATGTTGAGTTTGGCAGCATGTTTGAGCAGCACAGGTTACGCATTCCGACAGCTGGTGTTGATTTGTGGACAAGAAAAGTCTCCATTGGTTGTTTAAAGTCACGTTTTATTTTCAAATCATGTTTATTTACAGAACAGAATGCAGGCTTTTTCCAAAAACCCTTTCAAGGCTGTGTACTTGATATTGTCTACAATTATGAAGGATGTTCCACTGCAGATACAGGAAATGCTATTGCTAATGCAGTGACATTTATTAAAATAGATGTGGATCGTTAGTCTTGTCTAGTGGAAAATCTGAGCTAACTTGCACTCTACCCAGACTTCATGGAGCTCTTGCGTTGGTCTCTGACATCCCTGATTCAGATTCATTGCTCGAGTGCATGGCTTCGATATAACACAATTATAACCTGTTAAAATGCATAATTTCATATCAAGTACATTTAAATACCTGAACACATGCAACACAACCCTGAATTTCAGTTAATGCTCTGCTATAAAGTGCTAAACTGAGAAGAAAGATTTTACAGGCGATTTAAGGTGGAGAAACGGCAAAGAGGAAAAGTTTGTTTGAACAAGTGCACTACACCCAAATCTACTGTATGTACTGAGCTGAGCTGTATGATGGAACGGATGTACTCCAAAATTAAACAGTATTTCAATAAACTTTTAAAGCTTTTTTCAAATTACACATATTATCTATATCTAGAGTCAGAATTCAGCCTGAGATTGCCTCTTATTATACAAATAATTAAAAATAAAAGCTTTCTTGAGCATACAATGAGCACGCTACATTATTAAAAACCGTAGGGCATTCTTTCATCCAAGCAAGCAAGCACATTCTTACACAAGCCTCCCTCTTTTTTTATTTTCCCCTCAAATCAAAACAGTGGTATTGGGTTTCATGCTTGGATGAACACGCTCATATGAATGAGGAATAGCCAGATACGGTGCAGGCTAAAAACATCAAACCAATGACCTGCTACACACTGCACTTCAGGAGCCTTGTTTCATACTTAAACATCAGACATGAGGTACTGTTTATATCCTAGTGTTCTTGGCAGAGAGCTGCCATTTTGGATCTGCGCTTTCTTCTCGGACTCGAAGGCTGGAACAGGAGCAGACGGAGTGGAGAGGAGGAGAGAAACCACTGAGAGGAAAGAAGGAAACCTGACAATTGGTGGAAATGAGTAAGAGAGCAAGAGCCCTGAAACAAAGGCTATGGCAATGAAATTAAAAAGGATCAAGGTTTTATAGGATAAATATGGAATGAGAATTGTGCTGCTATAATATGAATTTAAAATGTACAAATGGCTTTGTTTGAGTTTGTAAGTAAAGGTTTGTAGTTGAATTAGATTAAATTGAAATTGTATTCCACCACAATTTGACTTGAATTTGTGTACAAGGCTTCACATTCAATTTTAGGTGTGGAAAATTCAAATTCAATTTTTGATGACACAACCCATTTCAAATTCAGTTCTTCAAATTTAGATTAAAATTGTCAGACCACTACATATTTAGCTTGTTGCCTGAAATGGTGGTGATGGAATCGTTCCTTAAGTCCCCCGATTAGTGTTTTTAACATTTATATCTGAATTAAGAATCGGATAAAAATTCAAACGTGAGGGCTCCTGAATGGCGTAACTGAAAATTGTTCACCCTATCATCCGGAGATCTCAATTTCAAATCCTGACGATGACACACCCATCTGTGGCTGGGCGTCTCTGGGTGTGTGGGATGGCATACTGTCAATCACAAAGACACTAGCCAATCCTGTGCGTTTGTGAGCTCATGTATGCGGAAGAGGGTAGATAGCGTGTTCCGCCAAGAGTGTTACGCTTCCATGTGACACAGCAGGAGCAGCAGTTTGAAGAGTTGTGATTGACTGGCTTCATGTGTCTCAGACACAATCGCCAGTTGCTAGTTTTTGTATAACGGAAACACTGGCTGGTGGGTAGGCATTGGCCAAATTAGGGAAAAAATGTTTAACTTTGAAATTCAGATTGTAGTGGGACATTTCTCCTTCCATAGATAAAGCCTGTTGCAAACATATTTTGCTTCAGTTCATTCTAAGCTTAAATAGTATGTCTATTAAACATGATGTAGGATTTGACTGAAAAGAAACACATCAGGGCTAAGTCTAGGGCAGATATTTAGATTGTTGTCGCGTCCTCTGTCCCAGATGGCCCTCGGCTACGAGTGCTGCCAACACGTCTTAGTGAATGAAGTGCTACGGCGCAACAGCCGCGCAGCAGGGAGCCCATGTGGTACGCTGGCATGACGTCATGCTGCCGTCCTCGACAAAGCCACGCCAATGTTGGTGCAATCGGGACCGCCACGGCTAGCAGATCAACAAGGAAGTAGCGACTCCAGTGACAGTTGGATGGATCTTGTTCTTGCCCCTCCTCTTCCTCAGTAGCTCCAGCAGCTCCATCGTCTTCTTTGATCTGTGGTGGCTGCTCAGGTGATGGAGGCGACCGAAGACTGGGCTGCTGGATTTGTGGCATAGTCAACATCGTTTGTGAAGCTGTTTTTGAGGAGAGTGACTGAATGAGGTTGTCTGGCGGTAAAGGCTTAGCGAGGTAAGATTTTTGTGTAGACAATATGGAGGAGGAAGACATTGAAATTGTTTGTGGTTCAGCAAGAGTGATGTCTGGCGCTGTTGTGGCTAAAGTGATAACGCTCAGTTCTTCACCTTCACCCTCTTCCTCCTTTTCCTCTGGTGAGATCCAGGTGATGGTCGGGCTGCAGGCTTGCGATCTGAATCCGGGCTTATCGCTCACCTCAGATGCACTAGGTGGCGCTGGTGGTGGAGTAGGAGGCAGGGGAGGTGGAACTTCCTGCTGAGGAAGATGCAAAAAAAGATGGTGATGAGGGAGGCAGGCATGCAGTGCACAGCTGCAGTTGTTGTTAACCATATGGCAGGGTCGGCCTACAGGCACAACTGTCTCCCCACTACACAGTTTCTCATAGGTGGGCGAGCGTGAAAGGGTGGAGCACAGCATTGTGGGTGGGGCCTGCTCAGATAGAAGGGCCGCCTCCAGGATGAGACGAGGGCGTCCATCACCTCTTGGTAAAGTCGCAGCCCCTCGATTGGCGGGAATGGGGTGAACGCGGTGCTCGGAAGTAACATTTCCATTGCGGTCGATGCCAGGCAATGTTTCACTGCTCAGCCTAGTAAAGGTGGCACTGCGACCGATGGTGTGTGCTGGAGAGCAGCCACATGACCTCGAGGCTCCAGGTCGCGACTGCAGCCTGACTCCACTCGCTCCATCTGACTTACAGTCATGCAGATCCGAGTCATGGTGGCTCAGGTTGGATCGGACGGCTTCCACGGCCTGCTGGAGCTGCCGGATCTCTTTTCTAGCTTCTTTCAGTGCCAGCTGGGCCTCAATGCGATGACACTCCTCCTCGATCCAGTCCTCCTGCATGCGTGTCAACTGCATGCGCAACTCCCCGATCTCTGAGTCCCTGCAGTAATGCGCAATGAAATTATAAAGCAAAGAAGGCATATAAGTGTGAGAATGAGAAATTTGTGGTATTGTTTCATTGTCTTCATGGAACAAAGATGAGTAGTATATTTGATTTATAGCACGGCGCAGTTAAATTCTCAAATCTTATACATCAGAAGGTGCTGATTAATTTTCTATAACAGCAGCTCTGAAAGTAGTTCTGGCTGACAAGCAAATCACAGGTTTATATTAATGCACTCGTTCTAACATGTTATCGTTATATTATATATCGCTATATTATATATCGTTATATCGACTATATTACTGCAGACATGTCGCATAATCTAATAATAAATGGATTAAAAATGTGTTTTTTTAAAAAAATCTGGTTTTTGATATGGTGAAGATTTCTCTAAGGAGATGCTTATTTAACGTTTATTGAAAGAGTCTCCAGTGTCAGTGCTTTGTAACGGTCAGTAGGTTTTCCACCCTGGGAAAGTCTTCAGGACGAGAAGTCTTTAGGATTTACGGTTACTTATGGAATAAGTTTATAGTTGCTATAGTATATGTGATAAGAGGAACATGTTTTTTGCAGATGTTCAAAATTCCACAACATTAAATGTAACTATAAGCAAATTAAAAGTATGACATGTTCTTGAATAAATAAAAAATTGTAATTATTGACAAATTAACGTGGTATAAGAGGAAAACGCTTCAGGATGTGATGTTATAGTGTGTTCTCCAAGTGTTTTATTCCTTACACATCATACAAATTCCTGAAGAAACAGAGAGGTTGCAATGACATGACTGTATAGCTGCATGGTAAAACTTTGAGCCACATAAATTTCATATAAAGCATCGCAGACAAAATTGATTTAGTGGAATAAAACCTAAGCCAATTTTCAGGACACTGAAAGTGTCATGGAATTATTATTTATTTTATTATTATTATTATTTACAACCTAGAGTGAAGGTCTAATCTAGCAGAAGTACAACAGGCTCACAGGGCAGCAGAGCAGGAAACACGTTTGTTCTGCCACTGACCTGTCCTGCAATCTCTCCACATTTTCCTTCAGCCGGGCGCGCAAGTGACGGATACACACTTCCTTCTGTTGTAGTGGGGTGAGATACTGCTCGGGAGCAGGAGGACGGATCCCGTGATTCTCACTACAGCCTCCGTACTTCGCCTGCCGTCTGGGCCGAGAAAAGAGAGACTCAGAGAGGAGAAAAGTTCAGTGAACAAGCCAAGCCTCAAAGCTCTTTACTGCAGTGTGTGCAGTGTGCAATGAATTTTGTACTTGCGTGCTTGCTTATTTATGGTTGTATGGTAATATATTGTATGGTTAACCATAAGCATAAATACTCCTTATCAACACCAAAGTTTATTACAATACATGATTTTAACTTTTTTTTAAATTTATGTTGCCATACTTGTATATTGTAACTCGCCTAATTCAGAATAGACACTATAAATACACTGGTATAGGAACAGTGTGATGCCATAGCTAACAAGGCATGCTGTAGCTACCGACCCCAAGTTGATTATTTTCCAATAACTGCACAACCTGAAAGGTTTTATACCTCTTTACACCACAACAATTTGACAACTCACATTTTTTATTCATTAAAGAACGACATAAAAAGTCATAATTTTTATCCATTTAATGTTAATCTAATGTTGTGGAATTTACTTTATAACAGCTGGAAAGAGCTGCTTCCTCATCTGACTCTCTTTTTTGTCTCTCAAGGTTAATAAGATAAAAAGCAGCTTGTCGTGTCGGAGAACTTAAAGTCATAGCCTTAGCTCTGACTGTTACAAAGTGCTGACACTGGAGACTCCTTCCATAAACTTCACCATATCAATGCTTGTATGTTTTTTTTAATTTGCTTATTATTAGGCTTAGATTATGTATGTGTATGTCATACAAGTCCTGTGAATTAGCTTTTACTATAGAAATGATAATTATTATTAGAACGAACGTATTAATATAAACCACTGACTGGCATGACTGGTTGCCTATTGGGCAGAGGCTAGCTACCCATGATTATTAGCAACATCAGCACTCTCGCATCAGTCTTTGGAGTCAGTCAGTGCTGACAGTATGAGCTAAACCTCTTGTGCAAAAATTGAGTCATGACACCCTACAGTTTATTTCAATATACTTTAATTTCAGTGAGCATTATAATTTGCTCTCTATTAGTGATTACAATTGATTTATGATGTTTTTTAAAACCTAAAATGCTACTTGATCGACTTATTATAACATTTTATTTTTCTTGTACAGGGGACTCTGTTGAACTAATTTTGCCAAGGCACAAAGTAGATCTCGCACATAAAATCTATTTTTGGGCCACACGTGTTCAAAATCTGGAACAAACCCCAAACAGAGGACATTTATTATATCACAGTGTAAGACTGACACTCTCTCTCTCTCTCTCTCTCTCTCTCTCTCTCTCTCTCTCTCTCTCTCTGTGTGTGTGTGTGTGTGTGTGTGAGAGAGTGTGTGTGTGTGTGTGTGTGTGCGTGTGTGTCTTACCGAGGTGTAGCTGGGTGTGATCGTGGTTTGATACTGATTTCTGCGCCTTTGCAAGACGTTGCTGTGCAAGTGCTGCTGATGGAGGAATCTGCATGTGCGTGAGGCTGTCGGCTACTGGCTGTACCAGCAGGCCGTCTACAACACACACACACACACACACACACACACACACACACGTGTAATCTTTTAAACACTGCTTAGTTTAAATGATTGGGCCTGCTGACTTAGCTCATCTCTTTTGACTTTATAGCAGTACAGTTTTAAAATGTATTTTAAAGTAGCTAATATATGATATGTTATCTGGTATACAGTTGAGTGCAAAAGTTTGCACCCCCATGGTTGTTGCATGGGAAAAAAGGAACTGTATCTCTACATTATAATTCATCTACAGCTACAAAAATGTATGATTCCCAAAGAAATGTGGATGCATCCTCCAACAATATTATAATATTATATTATTATTATATTATTTTTTGCCATTACCTGATCTGAAGAAGGTAGTGTATTATTACATCTGGCAGTTACATGTTAAGGAGAATATGTGTTTTTACATCACATTTAGAAAGGGAGATGCAAACTTTTGAACTGATATCTGCTTTTGCCCCACTATTAATGTCCTAATATCACATCCGTTAAACCTAAAAAAAAAATCAGAGGAAATGTCTTCTCGATTTAGTCCAGGGGGTGTACAAACTTTTGCACTTTGTCTGACAAAAATATTTATGGAAATGATCACACATTTAAAAAAAGCCATAGAGAATCTGAGTGTGACCGGAGGATGCACTGGTACCTGCGGGTTCCAGCAGACGGCCTTCTGTTAGCTGAGAAAGACATAGGCAAGGAGTCTTTCACCATCTGCCTCAGTACACAATGTTCTGGGTAAGACACACACACACACACACACACACACACACACACACACACACACATTACAGCAACAGTAAAACACTTATCAAGAGGTATGGTGTCAGGTTCTCCTGTAACTAAGTTGCTCTATACAGATTCTATATAAGGAATAAAACACTTGGGGGTGTGGAGTTATTGGAAAATAATCAATGATGGAGTAGTGTGATGCGGCCAGTGTGAAGCGTGGATGTGAAGAGTTACCACAGTGAAGTTGATTATTTTACAATAACAGCACATCATAAGTGCTTTATTCCTCTTATACCACAGCATTTTGGCAAAGATTAAATTTTTTTAATTTACTAAACAATGTCACATTGTAGTATTTTATCCATTTATTGTTACAGCGTTTAATATTGTGGAACACCCGCAAGACAAGCCTGTTTCTGGTGTAACTTACATTATAGCAGCTAGAAACACTCGTTCTCTAAGCAGCCTCTCTTTCGTCTCTCTTTAAGTTGCTTAAAGATAAAATAATGCAGCTTGTCATGTTACTGAGAAACTGGAAGTTGCAAACTCCTCTGTTCTGAAGACTTTCCTATGGTGGAAAACATACTGACTGTTACAAAGCGCTGACACTAGACACTCCTTCCATAGAAGTTAAATAAACATCTCATGTGCTAGTGACCAGAAGGTTGTGAGTTCAAATCTAAGAGCTGCAAGACAGCCAGTGCTGGGCAAGACCCTTAATCCTATGCGTGGATTGGATTCTGTTGCCAATAGTATAAAAAGTAATATGTTAAAAGTTAGCTTTAATGGTGTGAAATCTTACAGGCACTCATTCACATTAGTCAGAGAACACACACACACACACACACTGTTGAGTCATGCTCTCTTTCACAGCTTTATGTAACAAGCAACTGTGTCAGGACACTTAAGTCCTTTTTAACAAAACGCAGGTCACGGGTGACGCAAACAAGCCGAGACGGAGCAGAGGTAAAATACAGTACAGACCAAAACAGGGTTTCTGTAAAGGTCTCATAACAACTACATGATGTCTTTTTTTTTTTTTTTTTTACATACATTACATGTTCAGGTAATCAGATAAGGGATATATTGTTATCGTAGTCACTTCAGCATATCTGATCTACTCCTGCTTTCCATTAGAGAAGAAGTTTTCTGCTCCTGATATCAAGTCTCTTCAGCTTGGAAGGGACAGCTGTCTTCCGATTTCTTATTTTGGACAAATTTCAAGCAACATCACATGTCCTTTTCGGAAAAGGCAATATCAGTATGATAATTCCGCTCATGAGACGAGAATTCCATGAAGATTTGAAAAACATGGCAGCAAAACTGATGTACCTACTGAAGAATGTGTACAAGATATTTTTTCATTTTTAATCTTTTAAAGCTAGTCCTTACAATCTAAACAGTAACAGAAATTATAATTAATATTGCCTACTTGTGACTGACGGTGGATAAAGTTGGCCACATATACTCCAACATCCTCTGCAGGTTATATAAGAAAACAAACCTGAGCACGGATAAACCAGCACAGATCTGGGAACCGTTGTGATCATGCACGGTTGCTTAGTAACCCAGCATCCGGGTCGGCCTGATTGCAAAATCAAATATGAAAAACTGCCAGAAGTAATAACATTATCAGATATGAGCAACAGGATAGGAAATGCAATGCAGAGAGAACAGTTTGGACCGACTGAGCTGAAGCCAAAATAGAAAATAAAAAATAAAACATAATGAGCAGGCACACTCACATTCACACACAGTAGAGTGATGGTCTCATCCAGTCTGGAAGGACTGTGCAGTGATTCAGGCATATCAACAAGGCAGAAATGAGAGCAGGTGCTTAATTGTGTCAACCTTTAGGGAGTATTGCTGTGGGCTTTAGGGGTCCTAACTGAAACCCTACTTACCCCAGGATTGACTACAAGGTTGCCCATTCCGTTCATACACACACACATACACACACACACACACACACACACACACACACACACACACACATATATATATAGACAATCATGTGGCAGCAGCGCAATACATAAATTCATGGAGATACAGGACAAGAGCTTCAGTCTGTGGCATAGCTGCTGGTTTCAGAAACTGCTGATTTCTGGGATTTTCACACACAACAGTCTAGAGTTTACACAGAACTGTGCAAAAAACCAAAAAATATTCACTGAGCATCAGTTCTGAGGACAGAAATGGCGTGTCAATGACAGAGGTCAGAGGAGAATGGCCAGACTGGTTCCAGCTGACAGGAAACCTACAGTAACTCAAATAAGCACTCTTTACAACCGTGATGAGCAGAAAGGCATCTCAGAACACACAACATGTCAACCCTTTATGCAGATGGGTTACAACAGCAGAAAATCACACCAGGTTCCACTCCAAGAACAGGAATCTGAGGCTACCATGGGCAGGTTCACTGAAACTAGACAGCTGAGGATTGGAAAAACATCGCCTGGTGGATTGGAGGCCCTAAATGACTGCTTATACTGGAAACGGTCCCCGTGGCAACCAATAAAAATAAAAGGAGGCAGGATTTAGTGCAACTTCAGTTTTTACACACCATTTACATTTGGTTTTTTTCAAGCATTCAGTATCAGGAGTGCGTACATGTGTAAACAGGGTCCTCGAAATTAGATTTAAAATGAGATTAAAATCAGATTATGTGAAAACACAATTAGTATTGTGATTTTCTTAATATTTAATAAAGGCAAAAAAAATTTCATATTTCATAAAGAGACAAAGTTTTCAGAGCTGAGGCAAAGGAATTTCTCATATTTCACAAATGCTTACTCATTTACTCACTGGTTTATTATCACGCATAAATCAATATTTACAACCAAATATCCATCCACTCCTACTATACTGATCATGCCACCCTTGCGTCATCCCTCAGCACTTATGCTGTATAATTTTTCTGTCCTACAGATCAATAGATCCATAAACCTTCATGTCTAGACAAAGCTATCACAGGCATTTTATAACAGAGGATTTCCAGCATTGGCTATAGTGCTGCACTCTGTTATTGCAGAATGAACATAATAAGGAGGCATCTTGGAAACTCGGAAACCTTCATATAAAGTTAATATGTGAAGCTATAATGACATTTCTGAGAAGTCTAAATCTAAATTTAGAGCTGCAGTTGAACTGAAGAAGGAACACCAATTCTTCATACCCACTGCTACAGTGAAGAGGACATTTATTTAACATTTCTGGAAGGAGTCTCCAGTGTCAGAGCTTTGTTACTGTTAGACGTAAAGCTGTAACTTCAAGGTTTCCACTACAGAAAAGTCTTCAGAGAGTCTCGGTAATTAAAAAAAAACAAAAAAACAAAAAACTGTTTCTAGCTGTTATAACATAAGTGATAACAGGAACTAACCTGTATCACAGACATTCCACACCATTAAATGTAACTGTAAATGTTTAAAGACTACATTTATTAAAATCACTAATAATAATAATAATAATAATAACAATAATAATAAGTTTGTATCTGTTGGAAAATTGCGATGTGCCATCAATGGATTATTTTCCAGAACATCCTTAAGTGTTTTATTCCTTATATATCGTTGAGTGTTTATATATATATATATATATATATATATATATATATATATATATATATATATATACATATATATATATATATACAAATTTACACATATAATATCTTTTGACATTGTACTTATAAATATGAATAAAACATTTATGTATTCATAAGCATAAACAAGACACTTTTTAAAAAACAAAACTGATAGGGGGAAAATGTCTTCTGACACCACAAATTAACATTAGTAATTGACGATTACAGCTTTGAGATGTCAGTAAGCGGTAATTAGCTTTTTTAGCTTTTTGCAGCATTGTGGTTCAATTTCAGCCCATTCCTCTCATCTTCAATGTCCCAGGTTTATGAGGGTCTCTCTGATGGACTGGCAATTTCAAAATCCTCTATAAATTGTCAATGGGATTCGAGTCAGGAGATTGGCTAGGCCATGCAAGACCTCCTTAAGTTATTTTGCCTCTATGTTTGTTGTCTTGGCCAATGACATGAATTCTCCTCTAATATGTCCCGGGACATCCCTCCATTCATGTTTCCTCTGATGATGTGTAATGTGCCAGTATAGTTTGCAGAGAAACGGCTCCATATAAAAGCAGAGGAGTTTTGTGTGGGATGCAGTTCATTGCTTATTGTTCTCTGTGTAACTGTTGTTCCTGCTGCTTTCAGATCGTCCTGCAGCTCTTGTTTGAGTGACTGATGGCTTCTCTCTTCCCTTAGCCTGAGAGTGCGTTGTGAAGTCTTGCATGCCGCACCTGTGCGGGGACGATTAGTTGTGGTTCCATGAACTTTCCAACTTATTTCACTGACAGGGATGTTTAAGGTCTTTGCTCTTTGCCATGGCTCTGTAGCTTTTCCCATTCGAGTGCTGTTTAATAATGCTGTTCTTCTCCATGACTGCTACTTGTTGTGTGGAATCTTCCCAACCAATGGCAACATCTTTTCTAATGACGCCGGGTGCAACTTGCAAGAGAACTTTTTTTTTTTTTGCAGCATTTATATCTAGAACTTGATTTTTTAAAATGTAATCTTGACATATATTTTTTAATATAGTGTTGAAATACCTTTTCCCCTATCAGTTTTATTTTTTAAATATATTTCTGTTTATGCTTATGAATACGTATGCTTTTGTTCATATTTATTAGTACACAGTCAAAGGACATAATGTGTGTATATTTGAAGTGGATATATGCACTGGAACTATGTTAAATAACAAAAACAAAAGTATCTTCGTACTTATTTCCCCTCACTGTAGATTGTTAAATAAATGACCTCTGGCATGGAACAAATTACAGCCAAGTTTTTTGCATTATTCTCCTTATCTTACACTTTGTTTATAGGCTGAGTTTGAAAAAATTGGCATTATAAATACAAGACAATAAATTAATATTTTGTCATGACAGCATGCGTGAGTAGTCATTGTTAATAATCTGTCCTGTAGTTGCACCACTGTGGCACAGGACACTCGACCTTTTGTTGTACCCTCATGTTTATTCATGTTTATGATGTTCCTGTCAGTCACAGCATCTTGCTTTGCCCTACTTAGCCCCTCCCCCTGTTGATGCTGCAGCATAAACCCACACTATACCCGAAACCTGGAAAAAACTTACACTAAACTGCACAGTTTCCGGTGTCTCCTCTGCGCGCGACTCGTCCTCCATCACAGATGACCTGAGTGAACTTCTCTGTGTTTTTTTTAATTTGTGGGTGACCTGGAGCAGTGATGTCCTGCAGCGCCCTTTCCCTGCTGCTTTGATGGAGGTGGATGAATGACGCTGCTGAGAGCGCGAGCGCCGCGCACTGACGCTGCAAAAGCACAGTGACGTAATGGTGCGGCGCTTCTTAAAGGGACATGAGCACCATAATAAAATAACCGGCGTCCAAAAAGTAGTGTACTGAAATCATGTGTGTCTTGGTGGTTCATCAAGGAAAATGGCCTGAAGGATATCATTTTAGGGGCTGAACCATTCTTGCCACAGCAGTGGACACTGCCATGCTGGTGTGTATGTGCTACTGGTGGAGTGTTTTAAAGGAACAGTGCACGCTGAAACACCTTTAGATTGAAATATTTGGGATGTGTTTAGTCATTCTGATGCCAACGTGTTGGCTGTTGCTGTATTTTTGTTATTCCTGAGAGAAATTAGTGGCCGTGTGCTGTGCTGACGTCATAGAGGGACATTGCCAGCGAAGTTACAATGTCATTTAATAAGAGAAAAATTAAACAATCAAACATAAGGGGAAACTGTAGTTTTACTGATGGCTCTTAAAAACAAAAGAGCAAGGGCTTCTTTTCCCACTGACTGTTTTCCAGCAACCTTTTGCATTAATGAGAAATCAATTTTGCATTAATGAGAAATCCAATGTAGAAGTAGTGAAGACGGTGCAAATGTTGGGCTCAAATATCCAGAATGCAATGCAGCTCAATAACACAGTTGTGCTGAATTATGGAAGAGACTCAGTTTGGCTACTTAGCGTGTTATGAGACGATGAGTGTGATGGCGTTGACGGTCGTATTAGTATGAAAGTTGTGGCTTTGGAAGCTGATCTGTTTGAGCAGAGTGCACAGATGAGAAGGTGAGAGAGCTGGACAGACTAAAGCACTAAAGCGCTGCTGCATCGCTCTCTATAGGTGGAGATAGGACACCATTGTAATGCAGTTAACCAAAGTGAAAATAGACCAACATGTCAATGAATGAAATTTAAACTTAAAAACATTGGACTCAGTATTTCATTATAAAATAAATATAATCATTGAAGATCACATGTTAATTATAAAGATTAATATGCAAGTTGTTCAGGGTGGACCTCTCACTATGAGACTCCCCAAACAGTCAATAGTCAAGACTGACCTTTTTTTTTTTTTTTTTTTTTTTAGATCTGGTATTAAGAAATGTCTTCCTCATTCTGTTATTAGCAAATCGAATTACTCAGTATTAACGTAACACAATAACCATAAATAAATGAGCAATTTCATGGAATGTCAAACAATACTGCCAAATTTACATTTACACACATCATAAATATATGAAATAACCATACAAAAAAAGTGAACTTGGTTTCCTTAAAATAAGAACATTAGATTACATAGATAAACAAAACAAGGATGTGGAATATAACCCAGAACTACAGGTCAGAAGCAACCTGACAGAACAAACCCAACTTTTAACTGGTCACAACCCACACAAACACTCACACACACAAACAACTGTGTGTGACTTACTTTTTGGATACTTAATCCACTAAACGTACTGAAACTCAAAACCTGTGAACAAAATGTGTCCATTTTGTTTTGTGTCAGGAAGATTCTAGTCAATTATGTTCTGCAAGTCAGAGATCAGACTGGATGGCAGAAGTGTGAGAAACAGTGCAAGTGCTTTTCTTAAAACGGCGAGCACTTTCTGCTTTATGCTTTTTAACTGACCCGTTAATTTGCTCCTTAAAATTCCAGCTCCTTAAAATACTCAGGCAGACAAAGTGGCACAAGGGGCTCTTCTTTAATCTCTCTGTCCTAGAGCTTCTGAAAAAGTGGACCAGGAGTGATGATAATATCACTGTAGGGGGCCCTCTGGTGCAAGCCTATGGCCCGCTGTTTCTTCAGCACCAGCAGACAGAAGAACATGGCCGCTGCATTGGATCGACTGCAATTCTCACACATTTCATGAAGGCTGAATGTGGCATCAGGGCTGCTGTTCTGCTTCTGTTACGACACATATCATTAATACAGA